>NC_092372.1:93083686-93364993 GCF_030028105.1 Mobula birostris | reverse complement strand
GGACTGAATCCCCCACTTTACACTCAGTCTAAAGGCCCCTCATCAGAACTGAATCACCCCCTTTACACTCAGTATAAATGCCCCTCATGAGGACTGAATCCCCCTTTACACTCAGTGTAAATGCCCCTCATGAGGACTGAATCCCCCCTTTACACTCAGTCTAAATGCCCCTCATGAGGACTGAATCCACTTTACACTCAGACTAAATGCCCCTCATGAGGACTGAATCCCCCCTTTACACTCAGTCTAAATGCCCCTCATGAGGACTGAATCCACTTTACACTCAGTCTAAATGCCCCTCATGAGGACTGATTCCCCCCTTTACACTCAGTCTAAATGCCCTTTATGAGGACTGAATCTCCTTTACACTCAGTCTAAATGCCCCTCATCAGGACTGAATACCCTTTACACTCAGTCTAAATGCCCCTCATGCGGACTGAATACCCCCTTTACACTCAGACTAAATGCCCCTCATGAGGACTGAATCCCGACCCTTTACTCTCAGTCTAAATGCCCCTCATCAGGACTGAATCCCCCACTTTACACTCAGTCTAAAGGCCCCTCATCAGAACTGAATCACCCCCTTTACACTCAGTATAAATGCCCCTCATGAGGACTGAATCCCCTTTACACTCAGTCTAAATGCCCCTCATGAGGACTGAATCCCCCCTTTACACTCAGTCTAAATGCCCCTCATGAGGACTAAATCCACTTTACACTCAGTCTAAATGAGCCTCATGAGGACTGTATCCCCCCTTTACACTCAGTCTAAATGCCCCTCATGAGGACTGAATCCACTTTACACTCAGTCTAAATGCCCCTCATGAGGACTGATTCCCCCCTTTACACTCAGTCTAAATGCCCTTCATGAGGACTGAATCCCCTTTACACTCAGTCTAAATGCCCCCTAATGCGGACTGATTCCACCTGTACACTCAGTCTAAATGCCCCCCATGAGGACTGAATCCTCCTTTTATACTCAGTCTAAATGCCCCTCATGAGTACTGAATACCCATTACACTCAGTGTAAATGCCCCTCATGCGGACTGAATCCTCCCTTTACACTCAGTCTAAATGCCCCTCATGAGTACTGAATACCCATTTCACTCAGTGTAAATGCCCCTCATGAGGACTGAATACCCCCTTTACACCCAGTCTAAATGCCCCTCATGAGGACTGAATCCACTTTACACTCAGTCTAAATGCCCCTCATGAGGACTGAATCCACCCTTTACACTCAGTCTAAATGCCCCTCATGAGGACTGAATCCACTTCACACTCAGTCTAAATGCCCCTCATGAGGTCTGAATCCACTTTACACTCAGTCTCAATTCCCCTCATGAGGACTGATTCCCCCCTTTACACTCAGTCTAAATGCCCTTCATGAGGACTGAATCCCCTTTACACTCAGTCTAAATGCCCCTCATCAGGACTGAATACCCTTTACACTCAGTCTAAATGCCCCTCATGCGGACTGAATCCAACTGTACACTCAGTCTAAATGCCCCCCATGAGGACTGAATCCTCCCTTTACACTCAGTCTAAATGCCCTTCATGAGTACTGAATACCCATTTCACTCAGTGTAAATGCCCCTCATGAGGACTGAATCCCCTCTTTACACTCAGTCTAAATGCCCCTCATGAGGACTGAATACCCCCTTTACACTCAGACTAAATGCCCCTCATGAGGACTGAATCCCCCCCCCTTTACTCTCAGTCTAAATGTCCGTCATGAGGACTGAATACTCCTTTATAATCAGTCTAAATGCCCCTCATGAGAACTGAATGCCCCCTTTACACTCAGTCTAAATGCCCCTCATGAGGACTGAATACCCCCTTTACACTCAGTCTAAATGCCCCGCATGAGGACTGAATCCCGCCCCTTTACTCTCAGTCTAAATGTCCGTCATGAGGACTGAATCCCCCCTTTAAACTCAGTCTAAATGCCCCTCATCAGGACTGAATCCCCCACTTTACACTCAGTCTAAAGGCCCCTCATCAGAACTGAATATCCCCCTTTACACTCAGTATAAATGCCCCTCATGAGGACTGAATCCCCTTTACACTCAGTCTAAATGCCCCTCATGAGGACTGAATCCACTTTACACTCAGTCTAAATGCCCCTCATGAGGACTGATTCCCCCCTTTACACAGTCTAAATGCCCTTCATGAGGACTGAATCCCCTTTACACTCAGTCTAAATGCCCCTAATGCGGACTGATTCCACCTGTACACTCAGTCTAAATGCCCCCCATGAGGACTGAATCCTCCTTTTATACTCAGTCTAAATGCCCCTCATGAGTACTGAATACCCATTATACTCAGTGTAAATGCCCCTCATGAGGACTGAATCCCCTCTTTACACTCAGTCTAAATGCCCCTCATGAGGACTGAATACCCCCTTTACACTCAGACTAAATGCCCCTCATGAGGACTGAATCCCCCCCCTTTACTCTCAGTCTAAATGTCCGTCATGAGGACTGAATACCCGTTTATAATCAGTCTAAATGCCCCTCATGAGAACTGAATACTCTTTACACTCAGTCTAAATGCCCCTCATGCGGACTGATTCCACCTGTACACTCAGTCTAAATGCCCCCCATGAGGACTGAATCCACCTTTTATACTCAGTCTAAATGCCCCTCATGAGTACTGAATACCCATTACACTCATTGTAAATGCCCCTCATGAGGACTGAATCCCCTCTTTACACTCAGTCTAAATGCCCCTCATGAGGAGTGAATACCCCCTTTACACTCAGACTAAATGCCCCTCATGAGGACTGAATCCCGCCCCTTTACTCTCAGTCTAAATGTCCCTCATGAGGACTGAATCCCCCCTTTACACTCAGTCTAAAGGCCCCTCATCAGAACTGAATCACCCCCTTTACACTCAGTATAAATGCCCCTCATGAGGACTGAATCCCCTTTACACAGTGTAAATGCCCCTCATGAGGACTGAATCCCCCCTTTACACTCAGTCTAAATGCCCCTCATGAGGACTGAATCCACTTTACACTCAGTCTAAATGCCCCTCATGAGGACTGAATCCCCCCTTTACACTCAGTCTAAATGCCCTTCATGAGGACTGAATCCCCTTTACACTCAGTCTAAATGCCCCTCATCAGGACTGAATACCCTTTACACTCAGTCTAAATGCCCCTCATGCGGACTGATTCCACCTGTACACTCAGTCTAAATGCCCCCCATGAGGACTGAATCCTCCTTTTACACTCAGTCTAAATGCCCCTCATGAGTACTGAATACCCATTACACTCAGTGTAAATGCCCCTCATGAGGACTGAATCCCCTCTTTACACTCAGTCTAAATGCCCCTCATGAGGACTGAATACCCCCTTTACACTCAGACTAAATGCCCCTCATGAGGACTGAATCCCCCCCCTTTACTCTCAGTCTAAATGTCCGTCATGAGGACTGAATACTCCTTTATAATCAGTCTAAATGCCCCTCATGAGAACTGAATACCCCCTTTACACTCAGTCTAAATGCCCCTCATGAGGACTGAATACCCCCTTATACTCAGACTAAATGCCCCTCATGAGGACTGAATCCCACCCCTTTACTCTCAGTCTAAATGTCCGTCATGAGGACTGAATCCCCCCTTTACACTCAGTCTAAATGCCCCTCATCAGGACTGAATCCCCCACTTTACACACAGTCTAAAAGCCGCTCATGAGGACTGAATTCCCTCTTTACACTCAGTCTAAATGCCCCTCATGAGGACTGAATCCCATTACACTCAGTCTAAATGAGCCTCATGAGGACTGAATCCCCAGTTTACACTCAGTCTAAATGCCCCTCATGAGGTCTGAATCCCCCTTTACATTCAGTCTGAAAGCCCCTCATCGGGACTGAATCCCCTTTACACTCAGTCTAAATGCCCCTCATCAGGACTGCATCACCCCCTAAACACGCAGTCTAAATGCCCCTCATCAGAACTGAATCCCCATTACACTCAGTCTAAATGCCCCTCATGAAGACTGAATCCCATTTACACTCAGTCTAAATGCCCCTCATGAGGACTGAATCCCCCACTTTACACTCAGTCTAAATGTCCGTCATGAGGACTGAATCCCCTCTTTACACTCAGTCTAAATGCCCCTCATGAGAACTGCATACCCCCTTTACACTCAGTCTAAATGCCCCACATGCAGACTGATTCCACCTGTACACTCAGTCTAAATGCCCCCCATGAGGACTGAATCCTCCCTTTACACTCAGTCTAAATGCCCCTCATGAGTACTGAATACCCATTACACTCAGTGTAAATGCCCCTCATGAGGACTGAATCCCCTCTTTACACTCAGTCTAAATGCCCCTCATGAGGACTGAATACCCCCTTTACACTCAGACTAAATGCCCCTCATGAGGACTGAATCCCCCCCTTTACTCTCAGTCTAAATGTCCGTCATGAGGACTGAATACCCCTTCATAATCAGTCTAAATGCCCCTCATGAGAACTGAATACCCCCTTTACACTCAGTCTAAATGCCCCTCATGAGGTCTGAATACCCCCTTTACACTCAGACTAAATGCCCCTCATGAGGACTGAATCCCGCCCCTTTACTCTCAGTCTAAATGTCTGTCATGAGGACTGAATCCCCCCTTTACACTCAGTCTAAATGCCCCTCATCAGGACTGAATCCCCCACTTTACACTCAGTCTAAAGGCCCCTCATCAGAACTGAATCACCCCCTTTACACTCAGTATAAATGCCCCTCATGAGGACTGAATCCCCTTTACACTCAGTGTAAATGCCCCTCATGAGGACTGAATCCCCCCTTTACACTCAGTCTAAATGCCCCTCATGAGGACTGAATCCACTTTACACTCAGACTAAATGCCCCTCATGAGGACTGAATCCCCCCTTTACACTCAGTCTAAATGCCCCTCATGAGGACTGAATCCACTTTACACTCAGTCTAAATGCCCCTCATGAGGACTGATTCCCCCCTTTACACTCAGTCTAAATGCCCTTTATGAGGACTGAATCTCCTTTACACTCAGTCTAAATGCCCCTCATCAGGACTGAATACCCTTTACACTCAGTCTAAATGCCCCTCATGCGGACTGAATACCCCCTTTACACTCAGACTAAATGCCCCTCATGAGGACTGAATCCCGACCCTTTACTCTCAGTCTAAATGCCCCTCATCAGGACTGAATCCCCCACTTTACACTCAGTCTAAAGGCCCCTCATCAGAACTGAATCACCCCCTTTACACTCAGTATAAATGCCCCTCATGAGGACTGAATCCCCTTTACACTCAGTCTAAATGCCCCTCATGAGGACTGAATCCCCCCTTTACACTCAGTCTAAATGCCCCTCATGAGGACTAAATCCACTTTACACTCAGTCTAAATGAGCCTCATGAGGACTGTATCCCCCCTTTACACTCAGTCTAAATGCCCCTCATGAGGACTGAATCCACTTTACACTCAGTCTAAATGCCCCTCATGAGGACTGATTCCCCCCTTTACACTCAGTCTAAATGCCCTTCATGAGGACTGAATCCCCTTTACACTCAGTCTAAATGCCCCTAATGCGGACTGATTCCACCTGTACACTCAGTCTAAATGCCCCCCATGAGGACTGAATCCTCCTTTTATACTCAGTCTAAATGCCCCTCATGAGTACTGAATACCCATTACACTCAGTGTAAATGCCCCTCATGAGGACTGAATCCCCTCTTTACACTCAGTCTAAATGCCCCTCATGAGGACTGAATCCCCCCTTTACACTCAGTCTAAATGCCCCTCATGAGGACTGAATCCACTTTACACTCAGTCTAAATGCCCCTCATGAGGACTGAATCCCCCCTTTACACTCAGTCTAAATGCCCCTCATGAGGACTGAATCCACTTTACACTCAGTCTAAATGCCCCTCATGAGGACTGATTCCCCCCTTTACACTCAGTCTAAATGCCCTTCATGAGGACTGAATCCCCTTTACACTCAGTCTAAATGCCCCTCATCAGGACTGAATACCCTTTACACTCAGTCTAAATGCCCCTCATGCGGACTGATTCCACCTGTACACTCAGTCTAAATGCCCCCCATGAGGAATGAATCCTCCTTTTACACTCAGTCTAAATGCCCCTCATGAGTACTGAATACCCATTACACTCAGTGTAAATGCCCCTCATGAGGACTGAATCCCCTCTTTACACTCAGTCTAAATGCCCCTCATGAGGACTGAATACCCCCTTTACACTCAGTCTAAATGCCCCGCATGAGGACTGAATCCCCTTTACACTCAGTCTAAATGCCCCTCAGGAGGACTGATTACCCCTTATAAACTCAGACTAAATGCCCCTCATGAGCGCTGAATCCCCTTTACACTCAGTCTAAATCCCCCTCATGAGGACTGAATCCCCCCATTACACTCAGTCTAAATGAGCCTCATGAGGACTGAATCCCCATTACACGCTGTCTAAATGCCACTCGTGAGGACTGAATCCCCTGTACACTCAGTCTAAATGCCCCTCAGGAGGACAGAATATCCCCTTTACACTCTGTCTAAATGCCCCTCATGAGGACTGAATACCCATTTACCCTCAGTCTGAATGACCCCCATGAGGACAGAATCCCCCCCCTTTACACTCAGTCTAAATGCCCCTCATCAGGACTGAATCCCCCCCATACACTCAGTCTAAATGCCCCTCATGAGGACTGAATACCCACTTTACACTCAGTCTAAAAGCCACTCATCAGGACTGAATTCCCTCTTTATACTCAGTCTAAATGCCCCTCATGAGGACTGAATCCCCCATTACACTCAGTCTAAATGAGCCTCATGAGGACTGAATCCCAAGTTAACACTCAGTCTAAATGCCCCTCATGAGGACTGAAACCCCCTTTACATTCAGTCTAAATGCCCCTCATCGGGACTGAATCCCCTTTACACTCAGTCTAAATGCCCCTCATGAGGAATGAACACCCCCTTTACAATCAGTCTAAATGCCCCTCATCAGAACTGAATCCCCATTACAGTCTAAATGCCCCTCATGAAGACTGAATCCCATTTATACTCAGTCTAAATGCCCCTCATGAGGACTGAATCCCCTTTACACTCAGTCTAAATGCCCCTCATGAGGACTGAATACCCCTTTATAATCAGTCTAAATGAGCCCCATGAAGTCTGAATACCCCCTTTACACTCTGTCTAAATGCCCTTCATGAGGACTGAATCCCCTTTACACTCAGTCTAAATGCCCCTCATGAGGACTGAATCCACTTTACACTCAGTATAAATGCCCCTCATCAAGAATGAAGACCCCCTTTACACTCAGTCTAAATGCCCCTCATGAGGACTGAATCCCCTTAAAAATCAGTCTAAATGCCCCTCATCAGGACTGAATACCCTTTACACTCAGTCTAAATGCCCCTCATGAGGACTGATTCCACCTTTACACTCAGTCTAAATGCCCCTCATCAGGACTGAATCCACCCTTTACACTCAGTCTAAATGCCCTTCATGAGGACTGAATACCCCCTTTTAATCAGTCTAAATGCCGCTCATGAGGACTGAATCCTCCCTTTACACTCAGTCTAAATGCCCCTAATGAGGACTGAATCCCCATTACACTCAGTGTAAATGCCCCTCATGAGGACTGAATCCCCTCTTTAGTCAGTCTAAATGCCCCTCATGAGAACTGAATACCCCCTTTACACTCAGTCTAAATGCCCCTCAAGAGGACTGAATCCACTTTACACTCAGTCTAAATGCCCCTCATGAGGACTGATTCCCCTATTTACACTCAGTCTAAATGCCCCTCATGAGGACTGAATCCTCTTTACACTCAGTCTAAATGCCCCTCATGAGGACTGAATACCCATTACACTCAGTCTAAATGCCCCGCATGAGAACTGAATACCCCCTTTACACTCAGTCTAAATGACCCTCATGAGGACTGAATACGCCATTTACACTCAGTCTAAATGAGCCTCATGAGGATGATTCCCCACTACACGCTGTCTAAATGCCCCTCGTGAGGACTGAATCCCCTGTACACTCAGTCTAAATGCCCCTCATGAGGACTGAATCCCCTTTACACTCAGACTAAATGCCCCTCATGTGGACTGAATCCACTTTACACTCAGTCTAAATGCCCATCATGAGGACTGAATCCACTTTACACTCAGTCTAAATGCCCCTCATGAGGACTGATTCCCCCCTTTACACTCAGTCTAAATGCCCCTCATGAGGACTGAATCCCCTTTACACTCAGTCTAAATGCCCCTCATCAGGACTGAATATCCCCGTTACACTTAGTCTAAATGCCCCTCATGAGGACTGAATACCCCCTTTACACCCAGTCTAAATGCCCCTCATGAGGACTGAATCCACTTTACACTCAGTCTAAATGCCCCTCATGAGGACTGAATCCACCCTTTACACTCAGTCTAAATGCCCCTCATGAGGACTGAATCCACTTCACACTCAGTCTAAATGCCCCTCATGAGGACTGAATCCACTTTACACTCAGTCTAAATTCCCCTCATGAGGACTGATTCCCCCCTTTACACTCAGTCTAAATGCCCTTCATGAGGACTGAATCCCCTTTACACTCAGTCTAAATGCCCCTCATCAGGACTGAATACCCTTTACACTCAGTCTAAATGCCCCTCATGCGGACTGAATCCACCTGTACACTCAGTCTAAATGCCCCCCATGAGGACTGAATCCTCCCTTTACACTCAGTCTAAATGCCCCTCATGAGTACTGAATACCCATTTCACTCAGTGTAAATGCCCCTCATGAGGACTGAATACCCCCTTTACACCCAGTCTAAATGCCCCTCATGAGGACTGAATCCACTTTACACTCAGTCTAAATGCCCCTCATGAGGACTGAATCCACCCTTTACACTCAGTCTAAATGCCCCTCATGAGGACTGAATCCACTTCACACTCAGTCTAAATGCCCCTCATGAGGTCTGAATCCACTTTACACTCAGTCTCAATTCCCCTCATGAGGACTGATTCCCCCCTTTACACTCAGTCTAAATGCCCTTCATGAGGACTGAATCCCCTTTACACTCAGTCTAAATGCCCCTCATCAGGACTGAATACCCTTTACACTCAGTCTAAATGCCCCTCATGCGGACTGAATCCAACTGTACACTCAGTCTAAATGCCCCCCATGAGGACTGAATCCTCCCTTTACACTCAGTCTAAATGCCCCTCATGAGTACTGAATACCCATTTCACTCAGTGTAAATGCCCCTCATGAGGACTGAATCCCCTCTTTACACTCAGTCTAAATGCCCCTCATGAGGACTGAATACCCCCTTTACACTCAGACTAAATGCCCCTCATGAGGACTGAATCCCCCCCCCTTTACTCTCAGTCTAAATGTCCGTCATGAGGACTGAATACTCCTTTATAATCAGTCTAAATGCCCCTCATGAGAACTGAATGCCCCCTTTACACTCAGTCTAAATGCCCCTCATGAGGACTGAATACCCCCTTTACACTCAGTCTAAATGCCCCGCATGAGGACTGAATCCCGCCCCTTTACTCTCAGTCTAAATGTCCGTCATGAGGACTGAATCCCCCCTTTAAACTCAGTCTAAATGCCCCTCATCAGGACTGAATCCCCCACTTTACACTCAGTCTAAAGGCCCCTCATCAGAACTGAATATCCCCCTTTACACTCAGTATAAATGCCCCTCATGAGGACTGAATCCCCTTTACACTCAGTCTAAATGCCCCTCATGAGGACTGAATCCACTTTACACTCAGTCTAAATGCCCCTCATGAGGACTGATTCCCCCCTTTACACAGTCTAAATGCCCTTCATGAGGACTGAATCCCCTTTACACTCAGTCTAAATGCCCCTAATGCGGACTGATTCCACCTGTACACTCAGTCTAAATGCCCCCCATGAGGACTGAATCCTCCTTTTATACTCAGTCTAAATGCCCCTCATGAGTACTGAATACCCATTATACTCAGTGTAAATGCCCCTCATGAGGACTGAATCCCCTCTTTACACTCAGTCTAAATGCCCCTCATGAGGACTGAATACCCCCTTTACACTCAGACTAAATGCCCCTCATGAGGACTGAATCCCCCCCCCTTTACTCTCAGTCTAAATGTCCGTCATGAGGACTGAATACCCGTTTATAATCAGTCTAAATGCCCCTCATGAGAACTGAATACTCTTTACACTCAGTCTAAATGCCCCTCATGCGGACTGATTCCACCTGTACACTCAGTCTAAATGCCCCCCATGAGGACTGAATCCACCTTTTATACTCAGTCTAAATGCCCCTCATGAGTACTGAATACCCATTACACTCATTGTAAATGCCCCTCATGAGGACTGAATCCCCTCTTTACACTCAGTCTAAATGCCCCTCATGAGGAGTGAATACCCCCTTTACACTCAGACTAAATGCCCCTCATGAGGACTGAATCCCGCCCCTTTACTCTCAGTCTAAATGTCCCTCATGAGGACTGAATCCCCCCTTTACACTCAGTCTAAAGGCCCCTCATCAGAACTGAATCACCCCCTTTACACTCAGTATAAATGCCCCTCATGAGGACTGAATCCCCTTTACACAGTGTAAATGCCCCTCATGAGGACTGAATCCCCCCTTTACACTCAGTCTAAATGCCCCTCATGAGGACTGAATCCACTTTACACTCAGTCTAAATGCCCCTCATGAGGACTGAATCCCCCCTTTACACTCAGTCTAAATGCCCTTCATGAGGACTGAATCCCCTTTACACTCAGTCTAAATGCCCCTCATCAGGACTGAATACCCTTTACACTCAGTCTAAATGCCCCTCATGCGGACTGATTCCACCTGTACACTCAGTCTAAATGCCCCCCATGAGGACTGAATCCTCCTTTTACACTCAGTCTAAATGCCCCTCCTGAGTACTGAATACCCATTACACTCAGTGTAAATGCCCCTCATGAGGACTGAATCCCCTCTTTACACTCAGTCTAAATGCCCCTCATGAGGACTGAATACCCCCTTTACACTCAGACTAAATGCCCCTCATGAGGACTGAATCCCCCCCCTTTACTCTCAGTCTAAATGTCCGTCATGAGGACTGAATACTCCTTTATAATCAGTCTAAATGCCCCTCATGAGAACTGAATACCCCCTTTACACTCAGTCTAAATAACCCCTCATGAGGACTGAATACCCCCTTATACTCAGACTAAATGCCCCTCATGAGGACTGAATCCCACCCCTTTACTCTCAGTCTAAATGTCCGTCATGAGGACTGAATCCCCCCTTTACACTCAGTCTAAATGCCCCTCATCAGGACTGAATCCCCCACTTTACACACAGTCTAAAAGCCGCTCATGAGGACTGAATTCCCTCTTTACACTCAGTCTAAATGCCCCTCATGAGGACTGAATCCCATTACACTCAGTCTAAATGAGCCTCATGAGGACTGAATCCCCAGTTTACACTCAGTCTAAATGCCCCTCATGAGGTCTGAATCCCCCTTTACATTCAGTCTGAAAGCCCCTCATCGGGACTGAATCCCCTTTACACTCAGTCTAAATGCCCCTCATCAGGACTGCATCCCCCCCTAAACACGCAGTCTAAATGCCCCTCATCAGAACTGAATCCCCATTACACTCAGTCTAAATGCCCCTCATGAAGACTGAATCCCATTTACACTCAGTCTAAATGCCCCTCATGAGGACTGAATCCCCCACTTTACACTCAGTCTAAATGTCCGTCATGAGGTCTGAATAGACCCTTTACACTCAGTCGAAATGTCCCTCATGAGGACTGAATCCACTTTACACTCAGTCTAAATGCCCCTCATGAGTACTGATTTCCCCCTTTACACTCAGACTAAATGCCCCTCATGAGGACTGAATCCTCTTTACACTCAGTATAAATGCCCCTTATCAGGACTGAATACCCCCTTTACACTCAGTCTAAATGCCCCTCATGAGGACTGAATCCCCTTTACACTCAGTCTAAATGCCCCTCATCAGGACTGAATACCATTTACACTCAGTCTAAATGCCCCTCATCAGGACTGAATCCCCCCTTTACACTCAGTCTAAATGCCCATCATGAGGACTGAATACCCCCTTTTAATCAGTCTAAATGCCCCTCATGAGGACTGAATCGTCCCTTTACACTCAGTCTAAATGCCCTTCATGAGGACTGAATCCCCTTTACACTCAGTCTAAATGCCCCTCATCAGGACTGAATACCCTTTACACTCAGTCTAAATGCCCCTCATGCGGACTGAATCCACCTGTACACTCAGTCTAAATGCCCCCCATGAGGACTGAATCCTCCCTTTACACTCAGTCTAAATGCCCCTCAT
Organism: Mobula birostris; assembly: GCF_030028105.1. Lineage (NCBI taxonomy): Eukaryota > Metazoa > Chordata > Chondrichthyes > Myliobatiformes > Myliobatidae > Mobula > Mobula birostris. Next base: position 93,352,651 of record NC_092372.1, on the reverse strand, counting down.
GAGTACTGAATACCCATTTCACTCAGTGTAAATGCCCCTCATGAGGACTGAATACCCCCTTTACACCCAGTCTAAATGCCCCTCATGAGGACTGAATCCACTTTACACTCAGTCTAAATGCCCCTCATGAGGACTGAATCCACCCTTTACACTCAGTCTAAATGCCCCTCATGAGGACTGAATCCACTTCACACTCAGTCTAAATGCCCCTCATGAGGTCTGAATCCACTTTACACTCAGTCTCAATTCCCCTCATGAGGACTGATTCCCCCCTTTACACTCAGTCTAAATGCCCTTCATGAGGACTGAATCCCCTTTACACTCAGTCTAAATGCCCCTCATCAGGACTGAATACCCTTTACACTCAGTCTAAATGCCCCTCATGCGGACTGAATCCAACTGTACACTCAGTCTAAATGCCCCCCATGAGGACTGAATCCTCCCTTTACACTCAGTCTAAATGCCCCTCATGAGTACTGAATACCCATTTCACTCAGTGTAAATGCCCCTCATGAGGACTGAATCCCCTCTTTACACTCAGTCTAAATGCCCCTCATGAGGACTGAATACCCCCTTTACACTCAGACTAAATGCCCCTCATGAGGACTGAATCCCCCCCCCCCTTTACTCTCAGTCTAAATGTCCGTCATGAGGACTGAATACTCCTTTATAATCAGTCTAAATGCCCCTCATGAGAACTGAATGCCCCCTTTACACTCAGTCTAAATGCCCCTCATGAGGACTGAATACCCCCTTTACACTCAGTCTAAATGCCCCGCATGAGGACTGAATCCCGCCCCTTTACTCTCAGTCTAAATATCCGTCATGAGGACTGAATCCCCCCTTTAAACTCAGTCTAAATGCCCCTCATCAGGACTGAATCCCCCACTTTACACTCAGTCTAAAGGCCCCTCATCAGAACTGAATATCCCCCTTTACACTCAGTATAAATGCCCCTCATGAGGACTGAATCCCCTTTACACTCAGTCTAAATGCCCCTCATGAGGACTGAATCCACTTTACACTCAGTCTAAATGCCCCTCATGAGGACTGATTCCCCCCTTTACACAGTCTAAATGCCCTTCATGAGGACTGAATCCACCTTTTATACTCAGTCTAAATGCCCCTCATGAGTACTGAATACCCATTACACTCATTGTAAATGCCCCTCATGAGGACTGAATCCCCTCTTTACACTCAGTCTAAATGCCCCTCATGAGGAGTGAATACCCCCTTTACACTCAGACTAAATGCCCCTCATGAGGACTGAATCCCGCCCCTTTACTCTCAGTCTAAATGTCCCTCATGAGGACTGAATCCCCCCTTTACACTCAGTCTAAAGGCCCCTCATCAGAACTGAATCACCCCCTTTACACTCAGTATAAATGCCCCTCATGAGGACTGAATCCCCTTTACACAGTGTAAATGCCCCTCATGAGGACTGAATCCCCCCTTTACACTCAGTCTAAATGCCCCTCATGAGGACTGAATCCACTTTACACTCAGTCTAAATGCCCCTCATGAGGACTGAATCCCCCCTTTACACTCAGTCTAAATGCCCTTCATGAGGACTGAATCCCCTTTACACTCAGTCTAAATGCCCCTCATCAGGACTGAATACCCTTTACACTCAGTCTAAATGCCCCTCATGCGGACTGATTCCACCTGTACACTCAGTCTAAATGCCCCCCATGAGGACTGAATCCTCCTTTTACACTCAGTCTAAATGCCCCTCATGAGTACTGAATACCCATTACACTCAGTGTAAATGCCCCTCATGAGGACTGAATCCCCTCTTTACACTCAGTCTAAATGCCCCTCATGAGGACTGAATACCCCCTTATACTCAGACTAAATGCCCCTCATGAGGACTGAATCCCACCCCTTTACTCTCAGTCTAAATGTCCGTCATGAGGACTGAATCCCCCCTTTACACTCAGTCTAAATGCCCCTCATCAGGACTGAATCCCCCACTTTACACACAGTCTAAAAGCCGCTCATGAGGACTGAATTCCCTCTTTACACTCAGTCTAAATGCCCCTCATGAGGACTGAATCCCATTACACTCAGTCTAAATGAGCCTCATGAGGACTGAATCCCCAGTTTACACTCAGTCTAAATGCCCCTCATGAGGTCTGAATCCCCCTTTACATTCAGTCTGAAAGCCCCTCATCGGGACTGAATCCCCTTTACACTCAGTCTAAATGCCCCTCATCAGGACTGCATCCCCCCCTAAACACGCAGTCTAAATGCCCCTCATCAGAACTGAATCCCCATTACACTCAGTCTAAATGCCCCTCATGAAGACTGAATCCCATTTACACTCAGTCTAAATGCCCCTCATGAGGACTGAATCCCCCACTTTACACTCAGTCTAAATGTCCGTCATGAGGTCTGAATAGACCCTTTACACTCAGTCTAAATGTCCCTCATGAGGACTGAATCCACTTTACACTCAGTCTAAATGCCCCTCATGAGTACTGATTTCCCCCTTTACACTCAGACTAAATGCCCCTCATGAGGACTGAATCCCCTCTTTACACTCAGTCTAAATGCCCCTCATGAGGACTGAATACCCCCTTTACACTCAGACTAAATGCCCCTCATGAGGACTGAATCCCCCCCCTTTACTCTCGTCTAAATGTCCGTCATGAGGACTGAATACTCCTTTATAATCAGTCTAAATGCCCCTCATGAGAACTGAATACCCCCTTTACACTCAGTCTAAATGCCCCTCATGAGGACTGAATACCCCCTTATACTCAGACTAAATGCCCCTCATGAGGACTGAATCCCACCCCTTTACTCTCAGTCTAAATGTCCGTCATGAGGACTGAATCCCCCCTTTACACTCAGTCTAAATGCCCCTCATCAGGACTGAATCCCCCACTTTACACACAGTCTAAAAGCCGCTCATGAGGACTGAATTCCCTCTTTACACTCAGTCTAAATGCCCCTCATGAGGACTGAATCCCATTACACTCAGTCTAAATGAGCCTCATGAGGACTGAATCCCCAGTTTACACTCAGTCTAAATGCCCCTCATGAGGTCTGAATCCCCCTTTACATTCAGTCTGAAAGCCCCTCATCGGGACTGAATCCCCTTTACACTCAGTCTAAATGCCCCTCATCAGGACTGCATCCCCCCCTAAACACGCAGTCTAAATGCCCCTCATCAGAACTGAATCCCCATTACACTCAGTCTAAATGCCCCTCATGAAGACTGAATCCCATTTACACTCAGTCTAAATGCCCCTCATGAGGACTGAATCCCCCACTTTACACTCAGTCTAAATGTCCGTCATGAGGTCTGAATAGACCCTTTACACTCAGTCTAAATGTCCCTCATGAGGACTGAATCCACTTTACACTCAGTCTAAATGCCCCTCATGAGTACTGATTTCCCCCTTTACACTCAGACTAAATGCCCCTCATGAGGACTGAATCCTCTTTACACTCAGTATAAATGCCCCTTATCAGGACTGAATACCCCCTTTACACTCAGTCTAAATGCCCCTCATGAGGACTGAATCCCCTTTACACTCAGTCTAAATGCCCCTCATCAGGACTGAATACCATTTACACTCAGTCTAAATGCCCCTCATCAGGACTGAATCCCCCCTTTACACTCAGTCTAAATGCCCATCATGAGGACTGAATACCCCCTTTTAATCAGTCTAAATGCCCCTCATGAGGACTGAATCGTCCCTTTACACTCAGTCTAAATGCCCCTCATGAGGACTGAATCCCTATTACACTCAGTGTAAATGCCCCTCATGAGGACTGAATCCCCTCTTTACACTCAGTCTAAATGCCCCTCATGAGAACTGCATACCCCCTTTACACTCAGTCTAAATGCCCCACATGCAGACTGATTCCACCTGTACACTCAGTCTAAATGCCCCCCATGAGGACTGAATCCTCCCTTTACACTCAGTCTAAATGCCCCTCATGAGTACTGAATACCCATTACACTCAGTGTAAATGCCCCTCATGAGGACTGAATCCCCTCTTTACACTCAGTCTAAATGCCCCTCATGAGGACTGAATACCCCCTTTACACTCAGACTAAATGCCCCTCATGAGGACTGAATCCCCCCCTTTACTCTCAGTCTAAATGTCCGTCATGAGGACTGAATACCCCTTCATAATCAGTCTAAATGCCCCTCATGAGAACTGAATACCCCCTTTACACTCAGTCTAAATGCCCCTCATGAGGTCTGAATACCCCCTTTACACTCAGACTAAATGCCCCTCATGAGGACTGAATCCCGCCCCTTTACTCTCAGTCTAAATGTCTGTCATGAGGACTGAATCCCCCCTTTACACTCAATCTAAATGCCCCTCATCAGGACTGAATCCCCCACTTTACACTCAGTCTAAAGGCCCCTCATCAGAACTGAATCACCCCCTTTACACTCAGTATAAATGCCCCTCATGAGGACTGAATCCCCTTTACACTCAGTGTAAATGCCCCTCATGAGGACTGAATCCCCCCTTTACACTCAGTCTAAATGCCCCTCATGAGGACTGAATCCACTTTACACTCAGACTAAATGCCCCTCATGAGGACTGAATCCCCCCTTTACACTCAGTCTAAATGCCCCTCATGAGGACTGAATCCACTTTACACTCAGTCTAAATGCCCCTCATGAGGACTGATTCCCCCCTTAAACTCAGTCTAAATGCCCTTTATGAGGACTGAATCCCCTTTACACTCAGTCTAAATGCCCCTCATCAGGACTGAATACCCTTTACACTCAGTCTAAATGCCCCTCATGCGGACTGAATACCCCCTTTACACTCAGACTAAATGCCCCTCATGAGGACTGAATCCCGCCCCTTTACTCTCAGTCTAAATGTCCGTCATGAGGACTGAATCCCCCCTTTACACTCAGTGTAAATGCCCCTCATCAGGACAGAATCCCCCACTTTACACTCAGTCTAAATGCCCCTCATGAGGACTGAATCCACTTTACACTCAGTCTAAATGAGCCTCATGAGGACTGTATCCCCCCTTTACACTCAGTCTAAATGCCCCTCATGAGGACTGAATCCACTTTACACTCAGTCTAAATGCCCCTCATGAGGACTGATTCCCCCATTTACACTCAGTCTAAATGCCCTTCATGAGGACTGAATCCCCTTTACACTCAGTCTAAATGCCCCTAATGCGGACTGATTCCACCTGTACACTCAGTCTAAATGCCCCCCATGAGGACTGAATCCTCCTTTTATACTCAGTCTAAATGCCCCTCATGAGTACTGAATACCCATTACACTCAGTGTAAATGCCCCTCATGAGGACTGAATCCCCTCTTTACACTCAGTCTAAATGCCCCTCATGAGGACTGAATCCCCCCTTTACACTCAGTCTAAATGCCCCTCATGAGGACTGAATCCACTTTACACTCAGTCTAAATGCCCCTCATGAGGACTGAATCCCCCCTTTACACTCAGTCTAAATGCCCCTCATGAGGACTGAATCCACTTTACACTCAGTCTAAATGCCCCTCATGAGGACTGATTCCCCCCTTTACACTCAGTCTAAATGCCCTTCATGAGGACTGAATCCCCTTTACACTCAGTCTAAATGCCCCTCATCAGGACTGAATACCCTTTACACTCAGTCTAAATGCCCCTCATGCGGACTGATTCCACCTGTACACTCAGTCTAAATGCCCCCCATGAGGACTGAATCCTCCTTTTACACTCAGTCTAAATGCCCCTCATGAGTACTGAATACCCATTACACTCAGTGTAAATGCCCCTCATGAGGACTGAATCCCCTCTTTACACTCAGTCTAAATGCCCCTCATGAGGACTGAATACCCCCTTTACACTCAGTCTAAATGCCCCGCATGAGGACTGAATCCCCTTTACACTCAGTCTAAATGCCCCTCAGGAGGACTGATTACCCCTTATAAACTCAGACTAAATGCCCCTCATGAGCGCTGAATCCCCTTTACACTCAGTCTAAATCCCCCTCATGAGGACTGAATCCCCCCATTACACTCAGTCTAAATGAGCCTCATGAGGACTGAATCCCCATTACACGCTGTCTAAATGCCACTCGTGAGGACTGAATCCCCTGTACACTCAGTCTAAATGCCCCTCAGGAGGACAGAATATCCCCTTTACACTCTGTCTAAATGCCCCTCATGAGGACTGAATACCCATTTACCCTCAGTCTGAATGCCCCCCATGAGGACAGAATCCCCCCCCTTTACACTCAGTCTAAATGCCCCTCATCAGGACTGAATCCCCCCCATACACTCAGTCTAAATGCCCCTCATAAGGGCTGAATACCCCCTTTACACCCAGTCTAAATGCCCAACATCAAGACTGAATCCCCTTTATACTCAGTCTAAATGCCCCTCATCAGGACAGAATCCCGTTTATAGTCAGTCTAAATGCCCCTCATGAGGACTGAATACTCCTTTACAATCAGTTTAAATAGGCCTCATGAGGACTGAATCGCACCTTTACACTCTATCTAAATGTCCCTCATGAGGACTGAATAACACCCTTTACACTCAGTCTAAATGCCCCTCATTAGGTCTGAATCCGCCCTTTTACACTCAGTCTAAATGCCCCTCATGAAGACTGAATACCCTTTTTACACACAGTATAAATGCCCCTCATGCGGACTGAATCCCCCCCTATACACTCAGTCTAAATGCCCCTCATCAGGACTGAATCTCCGTTACACTCAGTCTAAATGCCCGTCTTGAGGACTGAATGCCCCCTTTACACTCAGACTAAATGCCCCTCATGAGTACTGAATCCCCCTTTACACTCAGTCTAAATGCCCCTCATCAGGACAGAATCCCCTTTACACTCAGTCTAAATTCCCCTCATCAGGACTGAATCCCCCACTTTACACTCAGTCTAAATGCCCCTCATGAGGACTGAATACCCCCTTTACACTCAGTCTAAATGCTCCTCATGAGGACTGAATCCCCCCTTTACGCTCAGTCAAAATACCCTCATCAGGACTGAATCCCCCCTTTACACTCAGTCTAAATGCCCCTCATCAGGACTGAATCCCCCCCTTTACACTCAGTCTAAATGCCCCTCATGAGGACTGAATCCCCTCTTTACCCTCAGTCTAAACGCCCCTCATGAGGACTGAATCCCCCATTACACTCAGTCTAAATGAGCCTCATGAGGACTGAATCCCCAGTTTACACTCAGTCTAAATGCCCCTCATGAGGACTGAATCCCCCTTTACATTCAGTTTAAATTCCCCTCTTGGGTAAGGAATCCTCTTTACACTCAGTCTAAATGCCCCTCATGAGGTCTGAATCCCCTCTTTACCCTCAGTCTAAATGCCCTTCATGAGGACTGAATCCCCCATTACACTCAGTCTAAATGAGCCTCATGAGGACAGAATCCCCAGTTTACACTCAGTCGAAATGCCCCTCATGAGGACTGAATCCCCCTTTACATTCAGTTTAAATGCCCCTCATGGGGAAGGAATCCTCTTTACACTCAGTCTAAAGGCCCCTCATCAGAACTGAATCACCCCCTTTACACTCAGTATAAATGCCCCTCATGAGGACTGAATCCACTTTACACTCAGTCTAAATGCCCCTCATGAGGACTGAATCCACCCTTTACACTCAGTCTAAATGCCCCTCATGAGGACTGAATCCACTTCACACTCAGTCTAAATGCCCCTCATGAGGACTGAATCCACTTTACACTCAGTCTAAATTCCCCTCATGAGGACTGATTCCCCCCTTTACACTCAGTCTAAATGCCCTTCATGAGGACTGAATCCCCTTTACACTCAGTCTAAATGCCCCTCATCAGGACTGAATACCCTTTACACTCAGTCTAAATGCCCCTCATGCGGACTGAATCCACCTGTACACTCAGTCTAAATGCCCCCCATGAGGACTGAATCCTCCCTTTACACTCAGTCTAAATGCCCCTCATGAGTACTGAATACCCATTTCACTCAGTGTAAATGCCCCTCATGAGGACTGAATCCCCTCTTTACACTCAGTCTAAATGCCCCTCATGAGGACTGAATACCCCCTTTACACTCAGACTAAATGCCCCTCATGAGGACTGAATCCCCCCCCGCCTTTACTCTCAGTCTAAATGTCCGTCATGAGGACTGAATACTCCTTTATAATCAGTCTAAATGCCCCTCATGAGAACTGAATACCCCCTTTACACTCAGTCTAAATGCCCCTCATGAGGACTGAATACCCCCTTTACACTCAGTCTAAATGCCCCTCATGAGGACTGAACCCCGCCCCTTTACTCTCAGTCTAAATGTCCGTCATGAGGACTGAATCCCCCCTTTAAACTCAGTCTAAATGCCCCTCATCAGGACTGAATCCCCCACTTTACACTCAGTCTAAAGGCCCCTCATCAGAACTGAATATCCCCCTTTACACTCAGTATAAATGCCCCTCATGAGGACTGAATCCCCTTTACACTCAGTGTAAATGCCCTTCATGAGGACTGAATCCCCCCTTTACACTCAGTCTAAATGCCCCTCATGAGGACTGAATCCACTTTACACTCAGTTTAAATGAGCCTCATGAGGACTGAATCCCCCCTTTACACTCAGTCTAAATGCCCCTCATGAGGACTGAATCCACTTTACACTCAGTCTAAATGCCCCTCATGAGGACTGATTCCCCCCTTTACACTCAGTCTAAATGCCCTTCATGAGGACTGAATCCCCTTTACACTCAGTCTAAATGCCCCTAATGCAGACTGATTCCACCTGTACACTCAGTCTAAATGCCCCCCATGAGGACTGAATCCTCCTTTTATACTCAGTCTAAATGCCCCTCATGAGTACTGAATACCCATTATACTCAGTGTAAATGCCCCTCATGAGGACTGAATCCCCACTTTACACTCAGTCTAAATGCCCCTCGTGAGGACTGAATACCCCCTTTACACTCAGACTAAATGCCCCTCATGAGGACTGAATCCCCCCCCTTTACTCTCAGTCTAAATGTCCGTCATGAGGACTGAATACCCGTTTATAATCAGTCTAAATGCCCCTCATGAGAACTGAATACTCTTTACACTCAGTCTAAATGCCCCTCATGCGGACTGATTCCACCTGTACACTCAGTCTAAATGCCCCCCATGAGGACTGAATCCACCTTTTATACTCAGTCTAAATGCCCCTCATGAGTACTGAATACCCATTACACTCATTGTAAATGCCCCTCATGAGGACTGAATCCCCTCTTTACACTCAGTCGAAATGTCCCTCATGAGGACTGAATCCCCCCTTTACACTCAGTCTAAATGCCCCTCATCAGGACTGAATCCCCCACTTTACATTCAGTCTAAAGGCCCCTCATCAGAACTGAATCACCCCCTTTACACTCAGTATAAATGCCCCTCATGAGGACTGAATCCCCTTTACACAGTGTAAATGCCCCTCATGAGGACTGAATCCCCCCTTTACACTCAGTCTAAATGCCCCTCATGAGGACTGAATCCACTTTACACTCAGTCTAAATGCCCCTCATGAGGACTGAATCCCCCCTTTACACTCAGTCTAAATGCCCTTCATGAGGACTGAATCCCCTTTACACTCAGTCTAAATGCCCCTCATCAGGACTGAATACCCTTTACACTCAGTCTAAATGCCCCTCATGCGGACTGATTCCACCTGTACACTCAGTCTAAATGCCCCCCATGAGGACTGAATCCTCCTTTTACACTCAGTCTAAATGCCCCTCATGAGTACTGAATACCCATTACACTCAGTGTAAATGCCCCTCATGAGGACTGAATCCCCTCTTTACACTCAGTCTAAATGCCCCTCATGAGGACTGAATACCCCCTTTACACTCAGACTAAATGCCCCTCATGAGGACTGAATCCCCCCCCCTTTACTCTCAGTCTAAATGTCCGTCATGAGGACTGAATACTCCTTTATAATCAGTCTAAATGCCCCTCATGAGAACTGAATACCCCCTTTACACTCAGTCTAAATGCCCCTCATGAGGACTGAATACCCCCTTATACTCAGACTAAATGCCCCTCATGAGGACTGAATCCCACCCCTTTACTCTCAGTCTAAATGTCCGTCATGAGGACTGAATCCCCCCTTTACACTCAGTCTAAATGCCCCTCATCAGGACTGAATCCCCCACTTTACACACAGTCTAAAAGCCGCTCATGAGGACTGAATTCCCTCTTTACACTCAGTCTAAATGCCCCTCATGAGGACTGAATCCCATTACACTCAGTCTAAATGAGCCTCATGAGGACTGAATCCCCAGTTTACACTCAGTCTAAATGCCCCTCATGAGGTCTGAATCCCCCTTTACATTCAGTCTGAATGCCCCTCATCGGGACTGAATCCCCTTTACACTCAGTCTAAATGCCCCTCATCAGGACTGCATCCCCTTTACACTCAGTCTAAATGCCCCTCATCAGGACTGAATCCCCTTTACACTCAGTCTAAATGCCCCTCATCAGGACTGAATACCATTTACACTCAGTCTAAATGCCCCTCATCAGGACTGAATCCCCCCTTTACACTCAGTCTAAATGCCCTTCATGAGGACTGAATACCCCCTTTTAATCAGTCTAAATGCCCCTCATGAGGACTGAATCGTCCCTTTACACTCAGTCTAAATGCCCCTCATGAGGACTGAATCCCTATTACACTCAGTGTAAATGCCCCTCATGAGGAATGAATCCCCTCTTTACACTCAGTCTAAATGCACCTCATGAGAACTGCATACCCCCTTTACACTCAGTCTAAATGCCCCTCATGAGCATTGAATCCACTTTACACTCAGTCTAAATGCCCCTCATGAGGACTGAATCCACTTTACACTCAGTATAAATGCCCCTCATCAGGACTGAATACCCCCTTTACACTCAGTCTAAATGCCCCTGATGAGGACTGAATCCCCTTTACACTCAGTCTAAATGCCCCTCATGAGGACTGAATACCCATTACACTCAGTGTAAATGCCCCTCATGAGGACTGAATCCCCTCTTTACACTCAGTCTAAATGCCCCTCATGAGAACTGAATACCCCCTTTTCACTCAGTCAAAATGCCCCTCATGAGGACTGAATCCCCCCTTTACACTCAGTCTAAATGCCCCTCATGAGGACTGAATCCCCCCTTTACACTAAGTCTAAATGCTCCTCATGAGGACTGAATCCCCGCTTTTACACTCAGTCGAAATGCACCTGATTAGGACTGAATCCACCCCTTTACACTCAGTCTAAATAACCCTTATGAGAACTGAATCCCCCTTTACACTCAGTCTAAATGCCCCTCATCCGGACTGAATATCACTTACACTCAGTTTAAATGCCCCTTTTGAGGACTGAATCCACTTTACACTCAGTCTAAATGCCCCTCATGAGGACTGATTCCCCCCTTTACACTCAGTCTAAATGCCCTTCATGAGGACTAAATCCCCTTTACACTCAGTCTAAATGCCCCTCATCAGGACTGAATACCCTTTACACTCAGTCTAAATGCCCCACATGCAGACTGATTCCACCTGTACACTCAGTCTAAATGCCCCCCATGAGGACTGAATCCTCCCTTTACACTCAGTCTAAATGCCCCTCATGAGTACTGAATACCCATTACACTCAGTGTAAATGCCCCTCATGAGGACTGAATCCCCTCTTTACACTCAGTCTAAATGCCCCTCATGAGGACTGAATACCTCCTTTACACTCAGACTAAATGCCCCTCATGAGGACTGAATCCCCCCCCTTTACTCTCAGTCTAAATGTCCGTCATGAGGACTGAATACCCCTTCATAATCAGTCTAAATGCCCCTCATGAGAACTGAATACCCCCTTTACACTCAGTCTAAATGCCCCTCATGAGGTCTGAATACCCCCTTTACACTCAGACTAAATGCCCCTCATGAGGACTGAATCCCGCCCCTTTACTCTCAGTCTAAATGTCTGTCATGAGGACTGAATCCCCCCTTTACACTCAGTCTAAATGCCCCTCATCAGGACTGAATCCCCCACTTTACACTCAGTCTAAAGGCCCCTCATCAGAACTGAATCACCCCCTTTACACTCAGTATAAATGCCCCTCATGAGGACTGAATCCCCTTTACACTCAGTGTAAATGCCCCTCATGAGGACTGAATCCCCCCTTTACACTCAGTCTAAATGCCCCTCATGAGGACTGAATCCACTTTACACTCAGACTAAATGCCCCTCATGAGGACTGAATCCCCCCTTTACACTCAGTCTAAATGCCCCTCATGAGGACTGAATCCACTTTACACTCAGTCTAAATGCCCCTCATGAGGACTGATTCCCCCCTTTACACTCAGTCTAAATGCCCTTTATGAGGACTGAATCCCCTTTACACTCAGTCTAAATGCCCCTCATCAGGACTGAATACCCTTTACACTCAGTCTAAATGCCCCTCATGCGGACTGAATACCCCCTTTACACTCAGACTAAATGCCCCTCATGAGGACTGAATCCCGCCCCTTTACTCTCAGTCTAAATGTCCGTCATGAGGACTGAATCCCCCCCTTTACACTCAGTGTAAATGCCCCTCATCAGGACAGAATCCCCCACTTTACACTCAGTCTAAATGCCCCTCATGAGGACTGAATCCACTTTACACTCAGTCTAAATGAGCCTCATGAGGACTGTATCCCCCCTTTACACTCAGTCTAAATGCCCCTCATGAGGACTGAATCCACTTTACACTCAGTCTAAATGCCCCTCATGAGGACTGATTCCCCCCCTTTACACTCAGTCTAAATGCCCTTCATGAGGACTGAATCCCCTTTACACTCAGTCTAAATGCCCCTAATGCGGACTGATTCCACCTGTACACTCAGTCTAAATGCCCCCCATGAGGACTGAATCCTCCTTTTATACTCAGTCTAAATGCCCCTCATGAGTACTGAATACCCATTACACTCAGTGTAAATGCCCCTCATGAGGACTGAATCCCCTCTTTACACTCAGTCTAAATGCCCCTCATGAGGACTGAATCCCCCCTTTACACTCAGTCTAAATGCCCCTCATGAGGACTGAATCCACTTTACACTCAGTCTAAATGCCCCTCATGAGGACTGAATCCCCCCTTTACACTCAGTCTAAATGCCCCTCATGAGGACTGAATCCACTTTACACTCAGTCTAAATGCCCCTCATGAGGACTGATTCCCCCCTTTACACTCAGTCTAAATGCCCTTCATGAGGACTGAATCCCCTTTACACTCAGTCTAAATGCCCCTCATCAGGACTGAATACCCTTTACACTCAGTCTAAATGCCCCTCATGCGGACTGATTCCACCTGTACACTCAGTCTAAATGCCCCCCATGAGGACTGAATCCTCCTTTTACACTCAGTCTAAATGCCCCTCATGAGTACTGAATACCCATTACACTCAGTGTAAATGCCCCTCATGAGGACTGAATCCCCTCTTTACACTCAGTCTAAATGCCCCTCATGAGGACTGAATACCCCCTTTACACTCAGTCTAAATGCCCCGCATGAGGACTGAATCCCCTTTACACTCAGTCTAAATGCCCCTCAGGAGGACTGATTACCCCTTATAAACTCAGACTAAATGCCCCTCATGAGCGCTGAATCCCCTTTACACTCAGTCTAAATCCCCCTCATGAGGACTGAATCCCCCCATTACACTCAGTCTAAATGAGCCTCATGAGGACTGAATCCCCATTACACGCTGTCTAAATGCCACTCGTGAGGACTGAATCCCCTGTACACTCAGTCTAAATGCCCCTCAGGAGGACAGAATATCCCCTTTACACTCTGTCTAAATGCCCCTCATGAGGACTGAATACCCATTTACCCTCAGTCTGAATGCCCCCCATGAGGACAGAATCCCCCCCCTTTACACTCAGTCTAAATGCCCCTCATCAGGACTGAATCCCCCCCATACACTCAGTCTAAATGCCCCTCATAAGGGCTGAATACCCCCTTTACACCCAGTCTAAATGCCCAACATCAAGACTGAATCCCCTTTATACTCAGTCTAAATGCCCCTCATCAGGACAGAATCCCGTTTATAGTCAGTCTAAATGCCCCTCATGAGGACTGAATACTCCTTTACAATCAGTTTAAATAGGCCTCATGAGGACTGAATCGCACCTTTACACTCTATCTAAATGTCCCTCATGAGGACTGAATAACACCCTTTACACTCAGTCTAAATGCCCCTCATTAGGTCTGAATCCGCCCTTTTACACTCAGTCTAAATGCCCCTCATGAAGACTGAATACCCTTTTTACACACAGTATAAATGCCCCTCATGCGGACTGAATCCCCCCCTATACACTCAGTCTAAATGCCCCTCATCAGGACTGAATCTCCGTTACACTCAGTCTAAATGCCCGTCTTGAGGACTGAATGCCCCCTTTACACTCAGACTAAATGCCCCTCATGAGTACTGAATCCCCCTTTACACTCAGTCTAAATGCCCCTCATCAGGACAGAATCCCCTTTACGCTCAGTCTAAATTCCCCTCATCAGGACTGAATCCCCCACTTTACACTCAGTCTAAATGCCCCTCATGAGGACTGAATACCCCCTTTACACTCAGTCTAAATGCTCCTCATGAGGACTGAATCCCCCCTTTACGCTCAGTCAAAATACCCTCATCAGGACTGAATCCCCCCTTTACACTCAGTCTAAATGCCCCTCATCAGGACTGAATCCCCCCCTTTACACTCAGTCTAAATGCCCCTCATGAGGACTGAATCCCCCCTTTACCCTCAGTCTAAACGCCCCTCATGAGGACTGAATCCCCCATTACACTCAGTCTAAATGAGCCTCATGAGGACTGAATCCCCAGTTTACACTCAGTCTAAATGCCCCTCATGAGGACTGAATCCCCCTTTACATTCAGTTTAAATTCCCCTCTTGGGTAAGGAATCCTCTTTACACTCAGTCTAAATGCCCCTCATGAGGTCTGAATCCCCTCTTTACCCTCAGTCTAAATGCCCTTCATGAGGACTGAATCCCCCATTACACTCAGTCTAAATGAGCCTCATGAGGACAGAATCCCCAGTTTACACTCAGTCGAAATGCCCCTCATGAGGACTGAATCCCCCTTTACATTCAGTTTAAATGCCCCTCATGGGGAAGGAATCCTCTTTACACTCAGTCTAAAGGCCCCTCATCAGAACTGAATCACCCCCTTTACACTCAGTATAAATGCCCCTCATGAGGACTGAATCCACTTTACACTCAGTCTAAATGCCCCTCATGAGGACTGAATCCACCCTTTACACTCAGTCTAAATGCCCCTCATGAGGACTGAATCCACTTCACACTCAGTCTAAATGCCCCTCATGAGGACTGATTCCCCCCTTTACACTCAGTCTAAATGCCCTTCATGAGGACTGAATCCCCTTTACACTCAGTCTAAATGCCCCTCATCAGGACTGAATACCCTTTACACTCAGTCTAAATGCCCCTCATGCGGACTGAATCCACCTGTACACTCAGTCTAAATGCCCCCCATGAGGACTGAATCCTCCCTTTACACTCAGTCTAAATGCCCCTCATGAGTACTGAATACCCATTTCACTCAGTGTAAATGCCCCTCATGAGGACTGAATCCCCTCTTTACACTCAGTCTAAATGCCCCTCATGAGGACTGAATACCCCCTTTACACTCAGACTAAATGCCCCTCATGAGGACTGAATCCCCCCCCGCCTTTACTCTCAGTCTAAATGTCCGTCATGAGGACTGAATACTCCTTTATAATCAGTCTAAATGCCCCTCATGAGAACTGAATACCCCCTTTACACTCAGTCTAAATGCCCCTCATGAGGACTGAATACCCCCTTTACACTCAGTCTAAATGCCCCTCATGAGGACTGAACCCCGCCCCTTTACTCTCAGTCTAAATGTCCGTCATGAGGACTGAATCCCCCCTTTAAACTCAGTCTAAATGCCCCTCATCAGGACTGAATCCCCCACTTTACACTCAGTCTAAAGGCCCCTCATCAGAACTGAATATCCCCCTTTACACTCAGTATAAATGCCCCTCATGAGGACTGAATCCCCTTTACACTCAGTGTAAATGCCCTTCATGAGGACTGAATCCCCCCTTTACACTCAGTCTAAATGCCCCTCATGAGGACTGAATCCACTTTACACTCAGTTTAAATGAGCCTCATGAGGACTGAATCCCCCCTTTACACTCAGTCTAAATGCCCCTCATGAGGACTGAATCCACTTTACACTCAGTCTAAATGCCCCTCATGAGGACTGATTCCCCCCTTTACACTCAGTCTAAATGCCCTTCATGAGGACTGAATCCCCTTTACACTCAGTCTAAATGCCCCTAATGCGGACTGATTCCACCTGTACACTCAGTCTAAATGCCCCCCATGAGGACTGAATCCTCCTTTTATACTCAGTCTAAATGCCCCTCATGAGTACTGAATACCCATTATACTCAGTGTAAATGCCCCTCATGAGGACTGAATCCCCACTTTACACTCAGTCTAAATGCCCCTCGTGAGGACTGAATACCCCCTTTACACTCAGACTAAATGCCCCTCATGAGGACTGAATCCCCCCCCTTTACTCTCAGTCTAAATGTCCGTCATGAGGACTGAATACCCGTTTATAATCAGTCTAAATGCCCCTCATGAGAACTGAATACTCTTTACACTCAGTCTAAATGCCCCTCATGCGGACTGATTCCACCTGTACACTCAGTCTAAATGCCCCCCATGAGGACTGAATCCACCTTTTATACTCAGTCTAAATGCCCCTCATGAGTACTGAATACCCATTACACTCATTGTAAATGCCCCTCATGAGGACTGAATCCCCTCTTTACACTCAGTCGAAATGTCCCTCATGAGGACTGAATCCCCCCTTTACACTCAGTCTAAATGCCCCTCATCAGGACTGAATCCCCCACTTTACATTCAGTCTAAAGGCCCCTCATCAGAACTGAATCACCCCCTTTACACTCAGTATAAATGCCCCTCATGAGGACTGAATCCCCTTTACACAGTGTAAATGCCCCTCATGAGGACTGAATCCCCCCTTTACACTCAGTCTAAATGCCCCTCATGAGGACTGAATCCACTTTACACTCAGTCTAAATGCCCCTCATGAGGACTGAATCCCCCCTTTACACTCAGTCTAAATGCCCTTCATGAGGACTGAATCCCCTTTACACTCAGTCTAAATGCCCCTCATCAGGACTGAATACCCTTTACACTCAGTCTAAATGCCCCTCATGCGGACTGATTCCACCTGTACACTCAGTCTAAATGCCCCCCATGAGGACTGAATCCTCCTTTTACACTCAGTCTAAATGCCCCTCATGAGTACTGAATACCCATTACACTCAGTGTAAATGCCCCTCATGAGGACTGAATCCCCTCTTTACACTCAGTCTAAATGCCCCTCATGAGGACTGAATACCCCCTTTACACTCAGACTAAATGCCCCTCATGAGGACTGAATCCCCCCCCCTTTACTCTCAGTCTAAATGTCCGTCATGAGGACTGAATACTCCTTTATAATCAGTCTAAATGCCCCTCATGAGAACTGAATACCCCCTTTACACTCAGTCTAAATGCCCCTCATGAGGACTGAATACCCCCTTATACTCAGACTAAATGCCCCTCATGAGGACTGAATCCCACCCCTTTACTCTCAGTCTAAATGTCCGTCATGAGGACTGAATCCCCCCTTTACACTCAGTCTAAATGCCCCTCATCAGGACTGAATCCCCCACTTTACACACAGTCTAAAAGCCGCTCATGAGGACTGAATTCCCTCTTTACACTCAGTCTAAATGCCCCTCATGAGGACTGAATCCCATTACACTCAGTCTAAATGAGCCTCATGAGGACTGAATCCCCAGTTTACACTCAGTCTAAATGCCCCTCATGAGGTCTGAATCCCCCTTTACATTCAGTCTGAATGCCCCTCATCGGGACTGAATCCCCTTTACACTCAGTCTAAATGCCCCTCATCAGGACTGCATCCCCTTTACACTCAGTCTAAATGCCCCTCATCAGGACTGAATCCCCTTTACACTCAGTCTAAATGCCCCTCATCAGGACTGAATACCATTTACACTCAGTCTAAATGCCCCTCATCAGGACTGAATCCCCCCTTTACACTCAGTCTAAATGCCCTTCATGAGGACTGAATACCCCCTTTTAATCAGTCTAAATGCCCCTCATGAGGACTGAATCGTCCCTTTACACTCAGTCTAAATGCCCCTCATGAGGACTGAATCCCTATTACACTCAGTGTAAATGCCCCTCATGAGGAATGAATCCCCTCTTTACACTCAGTCTAAATGCACCTCATGAGAACTGCATACCCCCTTTACACTCAGTCTAAATGCCCCTCATGAGCATTGAATCCACTTTACACTCAGTCTAAATGCCCCTCATGAGGACTGAATCCACTTTACACTCAGTATAAATGCCCCTCATCAGGACTGAATACCCCCTTTACACTCAGTCTAAATGCCCCTGATGAGGACTGAATCCCCTTTACACTCAGTCTAAATGCCCCTCATGAGGACTGAATACCCATTACACTCAGTGTAAATGCCCCTCATGAGGACTGAATCCCCTCTTTACACTCAGTCTAAATGCCCCTCATGAGAACTGAATACCCCCTTTACACTCAGTCTAAATGCCCCTCATAAGGACTGAATCCACTTTACACTCAGTCTAAATGCCCCTCATGAGGACTGATTCCCCCCTTTACACTCAGTCTAAATGCCCTTCATGAGGACTGAATCCCCTTTACACTCAGTCTAAATGCCCCTAATGCGGACTGATTCCACCTGTACACTCAGTCTAAATGCCCCCCATGAGGACTGAATCCTCCTTTTATACTCAGTCTAAATGCCCCTCATGAGTACTGAATACCCATTACACTCAGTGTAAATGCCCCTCATGAGGACTGAATCCCCTCTTTACACTCAGTCTAAATGCCCCTCATGAGGACTGAATCCCCCCTTTACACTCAGTCTAAATGCCCCTCATGAGGACTGAATCCACTTTACACTCAGTCTAAATGCCCCTCATGAGGACTGAATCCCCCCTTTACACTCAGTCTAAATGCCCCTCATGAGGACTGAATCCACTTTACACTCAGTCTAAATGCCCCTCATGAGGACTGATTCCCCCCTTTACACTCAGTCTAAATGCCCTTCATGAGGACTGAATCCCCTTTACACTCAGTCTAAATGCCCCTCATCAGGACTGAATACCCTTTACACTCAGTCTAAATGCCCCTCATGCGGACTGATTCCACCTGTACACTCAGTCTAAATGCCCCCCATGAGGACTGAATCCTCCTTTTACACTCAGTCTAAATGCCCCTCATGAGTACTGAATACCATTACACTCAGTGTAAATGCCCCTCATGAGGACTGAATCCCCTCTTTACACTCAGTCTAAATGCCCCTCATGAGGACTGAATACCCCCTTTACACTCAGTCTAAATGCCCCGCATGAGGACTGAATCCCCTTTACACTCAGTCTAAATGCCCCTCAGGAGGACTGATTACCCCTTATAAACTCAGACTAAATGCCCCTCATGAGCGCTGAATCCCCTTTACACTCAGTCTAAATCCCCCTCATGAGGACTGAATCCCCCCATTACACTCAGTCTAAATGAGCCTCATGAGGACTGAATCCCCATTACACGCTGTCTAAATGCCACTCGTGAGGACTGAATCCCCTGTACACTCAGTCTAAATGCCCCTCAGGAGGACAGAATATCCCCTTTACACTCTGTCTAAATGCCCCTCATGAGGACTGAATACCCATTTACCCTCAGTCTGAATGCCCCCCATGAGGACAGAATCCCCCCCCTTTACACTCAGTCTAAATGCCCCTCATCAGGACTGAATCCCCCCCATACACTCAGTCTAAATGCCCCTCATAAGGGCTGAATACCCCCTTTACACCCAGTCTAAATGCCCAACATCAAGACTGAATCCCCTTTATACTCAGTCTAAATGCCCCTCATCAGGACAGAATCCCGTTTATAGTCAGTCTAAATGCCCCTCATGAGGACTGAATACTCCTTTACAATCAGTTTAAATAGGCCTCATGAGGACTGAATCGCACCTTTACACTCTATCTAAATGTCCCTCATGAGGACTGAATAACACCCTTTACACTCAGTCTAAATGCCCCTCATTAGGTCTGAATCCGCCCTTTTACACTCAGTCTAAATGCCCCTCATGAAGACTGAATACCCTTTTTACACACAGTATAAATGCCCCTCATGCGGACTGAATCCCCCCCTATACACTCAGTCTAAATGCCCCTCATCAGGACTGAATCTCCGTTACACTCAGTCTAAATGCCCGTCTTGAGGACTGAATGCCCCCTTTACACTCAGACTAAATGCCCCTCATGAGTACTGAATCCCCCTTTACACTCAGTCTAAATGCCCCCTCATCAGGACAGAATCCCCTTTACGCTCAGTCTAAATTCCCCTCATCAGGACTGAATCCCCCACTTTACACTCAGTCTAAATGCCCCTCATGAGGACTGAATACCCCCTTTACACTCAGTCTAAATGCTCCTCATGAGGACTGAATCCCCCCTTTACGCTCAGCTCAAAATACCCTCATCAGGACTGAATCCCCCCTTTACACTCAGTCTAAATGCCCCTCATCAGGACTGAATCCCCCCCTTTACACTCAGTCTAAATGCCCCTCATGAGGACTGAATCCCCCCCTTTACCCTCAGTCTAAACGCCCCCTCATGAGGACTGAATCCCCCATTACACTCAGTCTAAATGAGCCTCATGAGGACTGAATCCCCAGTTTACACTCAGTCTAAATGCCCCTCATGAGGACTGAATCCCCCTTTACATTCAGTTTAAATTCCCCTCTTGGGTAAGGAATCCTCTTTACACTCAGTCTAAATGCCCCTCATGAGGTCTGAATCCCCTCTTTACCCTCAGTCTAAATGCCCTTCATGAGGACTGAATCCCCCATTACACTCAGTCTAAATGAGCCTCATGAGGACAGAATCCCCAGTTTACACTCAGTCGAAATGCCCCTCATGAGGACTGAATCCCCCTTTACATTCAGTTTAAATGCCCCTCATGGGGAAGGAATCCTCTTTACACTCAGTCTAAAGGCCCCTCATCAGAACTGAATCACCCCCTTTACACTCAGTATAAATGCCCCTCATGAGGACTGAATCCACTTTACACTCAGTCTAAATGCCCCTCATGAGGACTGAATCCACCCTTTACACTCAGTCTAAATGCCCCTCATGAGGACTGAATCCACTTCACACTCAGTCTAAATGCCCCTCATGAGGACTGATTCCCCCCTTTACACTCAGTCTAAATGCCCTTCATGAGGACTGAATCCCCTTTACACTCAGTCTAAATGCCCCTCATCAGGACTGAATACCCTTTACACTCAGTCTAAATGCCCCTCATGCGGACTGAATCCACCTGTACACTCAGTCTAAATGCCCCCCATGAGGACTGAATCCTCCCTTTACACTCAGTCTAAATGCCCCTCATGAGTACTGAATACCCATTTCACTCAGTGTAAATGCCCCTCATGAGGACTGAATCCCCTCTTTACACTCAGTCTAAATGCCCCTCATGAGGACTGAATACCCCCTTTACACTCAGACTAAATGCCCCTCATGAGGACTGAATCCCCCCCCGCCTTTACTCTCAGTCTAAATGTCCGTCATGAGGACTGAATACTCCTTTATAATCAGTCTAAATGCCCCTCATGAGAACTGAATACCCCCTTTACACTCAGTCTAAATGCCCCTCATGAGGACTGAATACCCCCTTTACACTCAGTCTAAATGCCCCTCATGAGGACTGAACCCCGCCCCTTTACTCTCAGTCTAAATGTCCGTCATGAGGACTGAATCCCCCCTTTAAACTCAGTCTAAATGCCCCTCATCAGGACTGAATCCCCCACTTTACACTCAGTCTAAAGGCCCCTCATCAGAACTGAATATCCCCCTTTACACTCAGTATAAATGCCCCTCATGAGGACTGAATCCCCTTTACACTCAGTGTAAATGCCCTTCATGAGGACTGAATCCCCCCTTTACACTCAGTCTAAATGCCCCTCATGAGGACTGAATCCACTTTACACTCAGTTTAAATGAGCCTCATGAGGACTGAATCCCCCCTTTACACTCAGTCTAAATGCCCCTCATGAGGACTGAATCCACTTTACACTCAGTCTAAATGCCCCTCATGAGGACTGATTCCCCCCTTTACACTCAGTCTAAATGCCCTTCATGAGGACTGAATCCCCTTTACACTCAGTCTAAATGCCCCTAATGCGGACTGATTCCACCTGTACACTCAGTCTAAATGCCCCCCATGAGGACTGAATCCTCCTTTTATACTCAGTCTAAATGCCCCTCATGAGTACTGAATACCCATTATACTCAGTGTAAATGCCCCTCATGAGGACTGAATCCCCACTTTACACTCAGTCTAAATGCCCCTCGTGAGGACTGAATACCCCCTTTACACTCAGACTAAATGCCCCTCATGAGGACTGAATCCCCCCCCTTTACTCTCAGTCTAAATGTCCGTCATGAGGACTGAATACCCGTTTATAATCAGTCTAAATGCCCCTCATGAGAACTGAATACTCTTTACACTCAGTCTAAATGCCCCTCATGCGGACTGATTCCACCTGTACACTCAGTCTAAATGCCCCCCATGAGGACTGAATCCACCTTTTATACTCAGTCTAAATGCCCCTCATGAGTACTGAATACCCATTACACTCATTGTAAATGCCCCTCATGAGGACTGAATCCCCTCTTTACACTCAGTCGAAATGTCCCTCATGAGGACTGAATCCCCCCTTTACACTCAGTCTAAATGCCCCTCATCAGGACTGAATCCCCCACTTTACATTCAGTCTAAAGGCCCCTCATCAGAACTGAATCACCCCCTTTACACTCAGTATAAATGCCCCTCATGAGGACTGAATCCCCTTTACACAGTGTAAATGCCCCTCATGAGGACTGAATCCCCCCTTTACACTCAGTCTAAATGCCCCTCATGAGGACTGAATCCACTTTACACTCAGTCTAAATGCCCCTCATGAGGACTGAATCCCCCCTTTACACTCAGTCTAAATGCCCTTCATGAGGACTGAATCCCCTTTACACTCAGTCTAAATGCCCCTCATCAGGACTGAATACCCTTTACACTCAGTCTAAATGCCCCTCATGCGGACTGATTCCACCTGTA
The DNA here is from genome assembly GCF_030028105.1 of Mobula birostris. NCBI lineage: Eukaryota > Metazoa > Chordata > Chondrichthyes > Myliobatiformes > Myliobatidae > Mobula > Mobula birostris. Next base: position 93,329,397 of record NC_092372.1, on the reverse strand, counting down.
CACTCAGTCTAAATGCCCCCCATGAGGACTGAATCCTCCTTTTACACTCAGTCTAAATGCCCCTCATGAGTACTGAATACCCATTACACTCAGTGTAAATGCCCCTCATGAGGACTGAATCCCCTCTTTACACTCAGTCTAAATGCCCCTCATGAGGACTGAATACCCCCTTTACACTCAGACTAAATGCCCCTCATGAGGACTGAATCCCCCCCCCTTTACTCTCAGTCTAAATGTCCGTCATGAGGACTGAATACTCCTTTATAATCAGTCTAAATGCCCCTCATGAGAACTGAATACCCCCTTTACACTCAGTCTAAATGCCCCTCATGAGGACTGAATACCCCCTTATACTCAGACTAAATGCCCCTCATGAGGACTGAATCCCACCCCTTTACTCTCAGTCTAAATGTCCGTCATGAGGACTGAATCCCCCCTTTACACTCAGTCTAAATGCCCCTCATCAGGACTGAATCCCCCACTTTACACACAGTCTAAAAGCCGCTCATGAGGACTGAATTCCCTCTTTACACTCAGTCTAAATGCCCCTCATGAGGACTGAATCCCATTACACTCAGTCTAAATGAGCCTCATGAGGACTGAATCCCCAGTTTACACTCAGTCTAAATGCCCCTCATGAGGTCTGAATCCCCCTTTACATTCAGTCTGAATGCCCCTCATCGGGACTGAATCCCCTTTACACTCAGTCTAAATGCCCCTCATCAGGACTGCATCCCCTTTACACTCAGTCTAAATGCCCCTCATCAGGACTGAATCCCCTTTACACTCAGTCTAAATGCCCCTCATCAGGACTGAATACCATTTACACTCAGTCTAAATGCCCCTCATCAGGACTGAATCCCCCCTTTACACTCAGTCTAAATGCCCTTCATGAGGACTGAATACCCCCTTTTAATCAGTCTAAATGCCCCTCATGAGGACTGAATCGTCCCTTTACACTCAGTCTAAATGCCCCTCATGAGGACTGAATCCCTATTACACTCAGTGTAAATGCCCCTCATGAGGAATGAATCCCCTCTTTACACTCAGTCTAAATGCACCTCATGAGAACTGCATACCCCCTTTACACTCAGTCTAAATGCCCCTCATGAGCATTGAATCCACTTTACACTCAGTCTAAATGCCCCTCATGAGGACTGAATCCACTTTACACTCAGTATAAATGCCCCTCATCAGGACTGAATACCCCCTTTACACTCAGTCTAAATGCCCCTGATGAGGACTGAATCCCCTTTACACTCAGTCTAAATGCCCCTCATGAGGACTGAATACCCATTACACTCAGTGTAAATGCCCCTCATGAGGACTGAATCCCCTCTTTACACTCAGTCTAAATGCCCCTCATGAGAACTGAATACCCCCTTTACACTCAGTCTAAATGCCCCTCATAAGGACTGAATATGCACTTTACACTCAGTCTAAATGAGCCTCATGAGGATGAATCCCCATTACACGCTGTCTAAATGCCCCTCGTGAGGACTGAATTCCCTTTACACTCAGTCTAAATGTCGCTCATCAGAACTGAATCCCCTTTGCACTCAGTCTTAATGCCCCTCATGAGGACTGAATACCCCCTTTTCACTCAGTCAAAATGCCCCTCATGAGGACTGAATCCCCCCTTTACACTCAGTCTAAATGCCCCTCATGAGGACTGAATTCCCCCTTTACCCTAAGTCTAAATGCTCCTCATGAGGACTGAATCCCCGCTTTTACACTCAGTCGAAATGCACCTGATTAGGACTGAATCCACCCCTTTACACTCAGTCTAAATAACCCTTATGAGAACTGAATCCCCCTTTACACTCAGTCTAAATGCCCCTCATCCGGACTGAATATCACTTACACTCAGTTTAAATGCCCCTTTTGAGGACTGAATCCACTTTACACTCAGTCTAAATGCCCCTCATGAGGACTGATTCCCCCCTTTACACTCAGTCTAAATGCCCTTCATGAGGACTAAATCCCCTTTACACTCAGTCTAAATGCCCCTCATCAGGACTGAATACCCTTTACACTCAGTCTAAATGCCCCACATGCAGACTGATTCCACCTGTACACTCAGTCTAAATGCCCCCCATGAGGACTGAATCCTCCCTTTACACTCAGTCTAAATGCCCCTCATGAGTACTGAATACCCATTACACTCAGTGTAAATGCCCCTCATGAGGACTGAATCCCCTCTTTACACTCAGTCTAAATGCCCCTCATGAGGACTGAATACCTCCTTTACACTCAGACTAAATGCCCCTCATGAGGACTGAATCCCCCCCCTTTACTCTCAGTCTAAATGTCCGTCATGAGGACTGAATACCCCTTCATAATCAGTCTAAATGCCCCTCATGAGAACTGAATACCCCCTTTACACTCAGTCTAAATGCCCCTCATGAGGTCTGAATACCCCCTTTACACTCAGACTAAATGCCCCTCATTAGGACTGAATCCCGCCCCTTTACTCTCAGTCTAAATGTCTGTCATGAGGACTGAAACCCCACTTTACACTCAGTCTAAATGCCCCTCATCAGGACTGAATCCCCCACTTTACACTCAGTCTAAAGGCCCCTCATCAGAACTGAATCACCCCCTTTACACTCAGTATAAATGCCCCTCATGAGGACTGAATCCCCTTTACACTCAGTGTAAATGCCCCTCATGAGGACTGAATCCCCCCTTTACACTCAGTCTAAATGCCCCTCATGAGGACTGAATCCACTTTACACTCAGACTAAATGCCCCTCATGAGGACTGAATCCCCCCCCTTTACTCTCAGTCTAAATGTCCGTCATGAGGACTGAATACCCGTTTATAATCAGTCTAAATGCCCCTCATGAGAACTGAATACTCTTTACACTCAGTCTAAATGCCCCTCATGCGGACTGATTCCACCTGTACACTCAGTCTAAATGCCCCCCATGAGGACTGAATCCCCTTTACACTCAGTGTAAATGCCCTTCATGAGGACTGAATCCCCCCTTTACACTCAGTCTAAATGCCCCTCATGAGGACTGAATCCACTTTACACTCAGTTTAAATGAGCCTCATGAGGACTGAATCCCCCCTTTACACTCAGTCTAAATGCCCCTCATGAGGACTGAATCCACTTTACACTCAGTCTAAATGCCCCTCATGAGGACTGATTCCCCCCTTTACACTCAGTCTAAATGCCCTTCATGAGGACTGAATCCCCTTTACACTCAGTCTAAATGCCCCTAATGCGGACTGATTCCACCTGTACACTCAGTCTAAATGCCCCCCATGAGGACTGAATCCTCCTTTTATACTCAGTCTAAATGCCCCTCATGAGTACTGAATACCCATTATACTCAGTGTAAATGCCCCTCATGAGGACTGAATCCCCTCTTTACACTCAGTCTAAATGCCCCTCGTGAGGACTGAATACCCCCTTTACACTCAGACTAAATGCCCCTCATGAGGACTGAATCCCCCCCCTTTACTCTCAGTCTAAATGTCCGTCATGAGGACTGAATACCGGTTTATAATCAGTCTAAATGCCCCTCATGAGAACTGAATACTCTTTACACTCAGTCTAAATGCCCCTCATGCGGACTGATTCCACCTGTACACTCAGTCTAAATGCCCCCCATGAGGACTGAATCCACCTTTTATACTCAGTCTAAATGCCCCTCATGAGTACTGAATACCCATTACACTCATTGTAAATGCCCCTCATGAGGACTGAATCCCCTCTTTACACTCAGTCTAAATGTCCCTCATGAGGAATGAATCCCCCCTTTACACTCAGTCTAAATGCCCCTCATCAGGACTGAATCCCCCACTTTACACTCAGTCTAAAGGCCCCTCATCAGAACTGAATCACCCCCTTTACACTCAGTATAAATGCCCCTCATGAGGACTGAATCCCCTTTACACAGTGTAAATGCCCCTCATGAGGACTGAATCCCCCCTTTACACTCAGTCTAAATGCCCCTCATGAGGACTGAATCCACTTTACACTCAGTCTAAATGCCCCTCATGAGGACTGAATCCCCCCTTTACACTCAGTCTAAATGCCCTTCATGAGGACTGAATCCCCTTTACACTCAGTCTAAATGCCCCTCATCAGGACTGAATACCCTTTACACTCAGTCTAAATGCCCCTCATGCGGACTGATTCCACCTGTACACTCAGTCTAAATGCCCCCCATGAGGACTGAATCCTCCTTTTACACTCAGTCTAAATGCCCCTCATGAGTACTGAATACCCATTACACTCAGTGTAAATGCCCCTCATGAGGACTGAATCCCCTCTTTACACTCAGTCTAAATGCCCCTCATGAGGACTGAATACCCCCTTTACACTCAGACTAAATGCCCCTCATGAGGACTGAATCCCCCCCCCTTTACTCTCAGTCTAAATGTCCGTCATGAGGACTGAATACTCCTTTATAATCAGTCTAAATGCCCCTCATGAGAACTGAATACCCCCTTTACACTCAGTCTAAATGCCCCTCATGAGGACTGAAAACCCCCTTATACTCAGACGAAATGCCCCTCATGAGGACTGAATCCCACCCCTTTACTCTCAGTCTAAATGTCCGTCATGAGGACTGAATCCCCCCTTTACACTCAGTCTAAATGCCCCTCATCAGGACTGAATCCCCCACTTTACACACAGTCTAAAAGCCGCTCATGAGGACTGAATTCCCTCTTTACACTCAGTCTAAATGCCCCTCATGAGGACTGAATCCCATTACACTCAGTCTAAATGAGCCTCATGAGGACTGAATCCCCAGTTTACACTCAGTCTAAATGCCCCTCATGAGGTCTGAATCCCCCTTTACATTCAGTCTGAATGCCCCTCATCGGGACTGAATCCCCTTTACACTCAGTCTAAATGCCCCTCATCAGGACTGCATCCCCTTTACACTCAGTCTAAATGCCCCTCATCAGGACTGAATCCCCTTTACACTCAGTCTAAATGCCCCTCATCAGGACTGAATACCATTTACACTCAGTCTAAATGCCCCTCATCAGGACTGAATCCCCCCTTTACACTCAGTCTAAATGCCCTTCATGAGGACTGAATACCCCCTTTTAATCAGTCTAAATGCCCCTCATGAGGACTGAATCGTCCCTTTACACTCAGTCTAAATGCCCCTCATGAGGACTGAATCCCTATTACACTCAGTGTAAATGCCCCTCATGAGGACTGAATCCCCTCTTTACACTCAGTCTAAATGCACCTCATGAGAACTGCATACCCCCTTTACACTCAGTCTAAATGCCCCTCATGAGCATTGAATCCACTTTACACTCAGTCTAAATGCCCCTCATGAGGACTGAATCCACTTTACACTCAGTATAAATGCCCCTCATCAGGACTGAATACCCCCTTTACACTCAGTCTAAATGCCCCTGATGAGGACTGAATCCCCTTTACACTCAGTCTAAATGCCCCTCATGAGGACTGAATACCCATTACACTCAGTGTAAATGCCCCTCATGAGGACTGAATCCCCTCTTTACACTCAGTCTAAATGCCCCTCATGAGAACTGAATACCCCCTTTACACTCAGTCTAATTGCCCCTCATAAGGACTGAATATGCACTTTACACTCAGTCTAAATGAGCCTCATGAGGATGAATCCCCATTACACGCTGTCTAAATGCCCCTCGTGAGGACTGAATTCCCTTTACACTCAGTCTAAATGTCGCTCATCAGAACTGAATCCCCTTTGCACTCAGTCTTAATGCCCCTCATGAGGACTGAATACCCCCTTTTCACTCAGTCAAAATGCTCCTCATGAGGACTGAATCCCCGCTTTTACACTCAGTCGAAATGCACCTGATTAGGACTGAATCCACCCCTTTACACTCAGTCTAAATAACCCTTATGAGAACTGAATCCCCCTTTACACTCAGTCTAAATGCCCCTCATCCGGACTGAATATCACTTACACTCAGTTTAAATGCCCCTTTTGAGGACTGAATCCACTTTACACTCAGTCTAAATGCCCCTCATGAGGACTGATTCCCCCCTTTACACTCAGTCTAAATGCCCTTCATGAGGACTAAATCCCCTTTACACTCAGTCTAAATGCCCCTCATCAGGACTGAATACCCTTTACACTCAGTCTAAATGCCCCACATGCAGACGGATTCCACCTGTACACTCAGTCTAAATGCCCCCCATGAGGACTGAATCCTCCCTTTACACTCAGTCTAAATGCCCCTCATGAGTACTGAATACCCATTACACTCAGTGTAAATGCCCCTCATGAGGACTGAATCCCCTCTTTACACTCAGTCTAAATGCCCCTCATGAGGACTGAATACCTCCTTTACACTCAGACTAAATGCCCCTCATGAGGACTGAATCCCCCCCCCTTTACTCTCAGTCTAAATGTCCGTCATGAGGACTGAATACCCCTTCATAATCAGTCTAAATGCCCCTCATGAGAACTGAATACCCCCTTTACACTCAGTCTAAATGCCCCTCATGAGGTCTGAATACCCCCTTTACACTCAGACTAAATGCCCCTCATTAGGACTGAATCCCGCCCCTTTACTCTCAGTCTAAATGTCTGTCATGAGGACTGAATCCCCCCTTTACACTCAGTCTAAATGCCCCTCATCAGGACTGAATCCCCCACTTTACACTCAGTCTAAAGGCCCCTCATCAGAACTGAATCACCCCCTTTACACTCAGTATAAATGCCCCTCATGAGGACTGAATCCCCTTTACACTCAGTGTAAATGCCCCTCATGAGGACTGAATCCCCCCTTTACACTCAGTCTAAATGCCCCTCATGAGGACTGAATCCACTTTACACTCAGACTAAATGCCCCTCATGAGGACTGAATCCCCCCCCCTTTACTCTCAGTCTAAATGTCCGTCATGAGGACTGAATACCCGTTTATAATCAGTCTAAATGCCCCTCATGAGAACTGAATACTCTTTACACTCAGTCTAAATGCCCCTCATGCGGACTGATTCCACCTGTACACTCAGTCTAAATGCCCCCCATGAGGACTGAATCCACCTTTTATACTCAGTCTAAATGCCCCTCATGAGGTCTGAATACCCCCTTTACACTCAGACTAAATGCCCCTCATTAGGACTGAATCCCGCCCCTTTACTCTCAGTCTAAATGTCTGTCATGAGGACTGAATCCCCCCTTTACACTCAGTCTAAATGCCCCTCATCAGGACTGAATCCCCCACTTTACACTCAGTCTAAAGGCCCCTCATCAGAACTGAATCACCCCCTTTACACTCAGTATAAATGCCCCTCATGAGGACTGAATCCCCTTTACACTCAGTGTAAATGCCCCTCATGAGGACTGAATCCCCCCTTTACACTCAGTCTAAATGCCCCTCATGAGGACTGAATCCACTTTACACTCAGACTAAATGCCCCTCATGAGGACTGAATCCCCCCCCTTTACTCTCAGTCTAAATGTCCGTCATGAGGACTGAATACCCGTTTATAATCAGTCTAAATGCCCCTCATGAGAACTGAATACTCTTTACACTCAGTCTAAATGCCCCTCATGCGGACTGATTCCACCTGTACACTCAGTCTAAATGCCCCCCATGAGGACTGAATCCACCTTTTATACTCTGTCTAAATGCCCCTCATGAGTACTGAATACCCATTTCACTCAGTGTAAATGCCCCTCATGAGGACTGAATCCCCTCTTTACACTCAGTCTAAATGCCCCTCATGAGGACTGAATACCCCCTTTACACTCAGACTAAATGCCCCTCATGAGGACTGAATCCCCCCCCCCTTTACTCTCAGTCTAAATGTCCGTCATGAGGACTGAATACTCCTTTATAATCAGTCTAAATGCCCCTCATGAGAACTGAATACCCCCTTTACACTCAGTCTAAATGCCCCTCATGAGGACTGAATACCCCCTTTACACTCAGTCTAAATGCCCCTCATGAGGACTGAATCCCGCCCCTTTACTCTCAGTCTAAATGTCCGTCATGAGGACTGAATCCCCCCTTTAAACTCAGTCTAAATGCCCCTCATCAGGACTGAATCCCCCACTTTACACTCAGTCTAAAGGCCCCTCATCAGAGCTGAATATCCCCCTTTACACTCAGTATAAATGCCCCTCATGAGGACTGAATCCCCTTTACACTCAGTGTAAATGCCCTTCATGAGGACTGAATCCCCCCTTTACACTCAGTCTAAATGCCCCTCATGAGGACTGAATCCACTTTACACTCAGTTTAAATGAGCCTCATGAGGACTGAATCCCCCCTTTACACTCAGTCTAAATGCCCCTCATGAGGACTGAATCCACTTTACACTCAGTCTAAATGCCCCTCATGAGGACTGATTCCCCCCTTTACACTCAGTCTAAATGCCCTTCATGAGGACTGAAGCCCCTTTACACTCAGTCTAAATGCCCCTAATGCGGACTGATTCCACCTGTACACTCAGTCTAAATGCCCCCCATGAGGACTGAATCCCCGCTTTTACACTCAGTCGAAATGCACCTGATTAGGACTGAATCCACCCCTTTACACTCAGTCTAAATAACCCTTATGAGAACTGAATCCCCCTTTACACTCAGTCTAAATGCCCCTCATCCGGACTGAATATCACTTACACTCAGTTTAAATGCCCCTTTTGAGGACTGAATACCCCCTTTACATTCAGTCTAAATGCCCCTCATCAGGACTGAAACCCCCCTTTACACTCAGTCTAAATGCCCCTCATGAGGACTGAATCCCCCCTTTACACTCAGTCTAAATGCCCCTCATGAGGACTGAATCCACTTTACACTCAGTCTAAATGCCCCTCATGAGGACTGATTCCCCCCTTTACACTCAGTCTAAATGCCCTTCATGAGGACTAAATCCCCTTTACACTCAGTCTAAATGCCCCTCATCAGGACTGAATACCCTTTACACTCAGTCTAAATGCCCCACATGCAGACTGATTCCACCTGTACACTCAGTCTAAATGCCCCCCATGAGGACTGAATCCTCCCTTTACACTCAGTCTAAATGCCCCTCATGAGTACTGAATACCCATTACACTCAGTGTAAATGCCCCTCATGAGGACTGAATCCCCTCTTTACACTCAGTCTAAATGCCCCTCATGAGGACTGAATACCTCCTTTACACTCAGACTAAATGCTCCTCATGAGGACTGAATCCCCCCCCTTTACTCTCAGTCTAAATGTCCGTCATGAGGACTGAATACCCCTTCATAATTAGTCTAAATGCCCCTCATGAGAACTGAATACCCCCTTTACACTCAGTCTAAATGCCCCTCATGAGGTCTGAATACCCCCTTTACACTCAGACTAAATGCCCCTCATTAGGACTGAATCCCGCCCCTTTACTCTCAGTCTAAATGTCTGTCATGAGGACTGAATCCCCCCTTTACACTCAGTCTAAATGCCCCTCATCAGGACTGAATCCCCCACTTTACACTCAGTCTAAAGGCCCCTCATCAGAACTGAATCACACCCTTTACACTCAGTATAAATGCCCCTCATGAGGACTGAATCCCCTTTACACTCAGTGTAAATGCCCCTCATGAGGACTGAATCCCCCCTTTACACTCAGTCTAAATGCCCCTCATGAGGACTGAATCCACTTTACACTCAGACTAAATGCCCCTCATGAGGACTGAATCCCCCCTTTACACTCAGTCTAAATGCCCCTCATGAGGACTGAATCCACTTTACACTCAGTCTAAATGCCCCTCATGAGGTCTGATTCCCCCCTTTACACTCAGTCTAAATGCCCTTTATGAGGACTGAATCCCCTTTACACTCAGTCTAAATGCCCCTCATCAGGACTGAATACCCTTTACACTCAGTCTAAATGCCCCTCATGCGGACTGATTCCACCTGTACACTCAGTCTAAATGCCCCAAATGAGGACTGAATCCTCCCTTTACACTCAGTCTAAATGCCCCTCATGAGTACTGAATACCCATTTCACTCAGTGTATATGCCCCTCATGAGGACTGAATCCCCTCTTTACACTCAGTCTAAATGCCCCTCATGAGGACTGAATACCCCCTTTACACTCAGACTAAATGCCCCTCATGAGGACTGAATCCCCCACCTTTACTCTCAGTCTAAATGTCCGTCATGAGGACTGAATACTCCTTTATAATCAGTCTAAATGCCCCTCATGAGAACTGAATACCCCCTTTACACTCAGTCTAAATGCCCCTCATGAGGACTGAATACCCCCTTTACACTCAGACTAAATGCCCCTCATGAGGACTGAATCCCGCCCCTTTACTCTCAGTCTAAATGTCCGTCATGAGGACTGAATCCCCCCTTTACACTCAGTCTAAATGCCCCTCATCAGGACTGAATCCCCCACTTTACACTCAGTCTAAAGGCCCCTCATCAGAACTGAATCACCCCCTTTACACTCAGTATAAATGCCCCTCATGAGGACTGAATCCCCTTTACACTCAGTGTAAATGCCCCTCATGAGGACTGAATCCCCCTTTACACTCAGTCTAAATGCCCCTCATGAGGACTGAATCCACTTTACACTCAGTCTAAATGAGCCTCATGAGGACTGAATCCCCCCTTTACACTCAGTCTAAATGCCCCTCATGAGGACTGAATCCACTTTACACTCAGTCTAAATGCCCCTCATGAGGACTGATTCCCCCCTTTACACTCAGTCTAAATGCCCTTCATGAGGACTGAATCCCCTTTACACTCAGTCTAAATGCCCCTAATGCGGACTGATTCCACCTGTACACTCAGTCTAAATGCCCCCCATGAGGACTGAATCCTCCTTTTATACTCAGTCTAAATGCCCCTCATGAGTACTGAATACCCATTACACTCTGTGTAAATGCCCCTCATGAGGACTGAATCCCCTCTTTACACTCAGTCTAAATGCCCCTCATGAGGACTGAATCCCCCCTTTACACTCAGTCTAAATGCCCCTCATGAGGACTGAATCCACTTTACACTCAGTCTAAATGCCCCTCATGAGGACTGAATCCCCCCTTTACACTCAGTCTAAATGCCCCTCATGAGGACTGAATCCACTTTACACTCAGTCTAAATGCCCCTCATGAGGACTGATTCCCCCCTTTACACTCAGTCTAAATGCCCTTCATGAGGACTGAATCCCCTTTACACTCAGTCTAAATGCCCCTCATCAGGACTGAATACCCTTTACACTCAGTCTAAATGCCCCTCATGCGGACTGATTCCACCTGTACACTCAGTCTAAATGCCCCCCATGAGGACTGAATCCTCCTTTTACACTCAGTCTAAATGCCCCTCATGAGTACTGAATACCCATTACACTCAGTGTAAATGCCCCTCATGAGGACTGAATCCCCTCTTTACACTCAGTCTAAATGCCCCTCATGAGGACTGAATCCCCTTTACACTCAGTCTAAATGCCCCTCAGGAGGACTGATTACCCCCTATAAACTCAGACTAAATGCCCCTCATGAGCGCTGAATCCCCTTTACACTCAGTCTAAATCCCCCTCATGAGGACTGAATCCCCCCATTACACTCAGTCTAAATGACCCTCATGAGGACTGAATCCCCATTACACGCTGTCTAAATGCCACTCGTGAGGACTGAATCCCCTGTACACTCAGTCTAAATGCCCCTCAGGAGGACAGAATATCCCCTTTACACTCTGTCTAAATGCCCCTCATGAGGACTGAATACCCATTTACCCTCAGTCTGAATGCCCCCCATGAGGACAGAATCCCCCCCTTTACACTCAGTCTAATTGCCCCTCATCAGGACTGAATCCCCCCCATACACTCAGTCTAAATGCCCCTCATAAGGGCTGAATACCCCCTTTACACCCAGTCTAAATGCCCCACATCAGGACTGAATCCCCTTTATACTCAGTCTAAATGCCCCTCATCAGGACAGAATCCCGTTTATAGTCAGTCTAAATGCCCCTCATGAGGACTGAATACTCCTTTACAATCAGTTTAAATAGGCCTCATGAGGACTGAATCGCACCTTTACACTCTATCTAAATGCCCCTCATGAGGACTGAATAACACCCTTTACACTCAGTCTAAATGCCCCTCATTAGGTCTGAATCCGCCCTTTTACACTCAGTCTAAATGCCCCTCATGAAGACTGAATACCCTTTTTACACACAGTATAAATGCCCCTCATGCGGACTGAATCCCCCCCTATACACTCAGTCTAAATGCCCCTCATCAGGACTGAATCTCCGTTACACTCAGTCTAAATGCCCGTCTTGAGGACTGAATACCCCCTTTACACTCAGACTAAATGCCCCTCATGAGTACTTAATCCCCCTTTACACTCAGTCTAAATGCCCCTCATCAGGACAGAATCCCCTTTACACTCAGTCTAAATTCCCCTCATCAGGACTGAATCCCCCACTTTACACTCAGTCTAAATGCCCCTCATGAGGACTGAATACCCCCTTTACACTCAGTCTAAATGCTCCTCATGAGGACTGAATCCCCCCTTTACGCTCAGTCAAAATGCCCCTCATCAGGACTGAATCCCCCCTTTACACTCAGTCTAAATGCCCCTCATCAGGACTGAATCCCCCCCTTTACACTCAGTCTAAATGCCCCTCATGAGGACTGAATCCCCTCTTTACCCTCAGTCTAAACGCCCCTCATGAGGACTGAATCCCCATTACACTCAGTCTAAATGAGCCTCATGAGGACTGAATCCCCAGTTTACACTCAGTCTAAATGCCCCTCATGAGGACTGAATCCCCCTTTACATTCAGTTTAAATTCCCCTCTTGGGGAAGGAATCCTCTTTACACTCAGTCTAAATGCCCCTCATGAGGTCTGAATCCCCTCTTTACCCTCAGTCTAAATGCCCTTCATGAGGACTGAATCCCCCATTACACTCAGTCTAAATGAGCCTCATGAGGACTGAATCCCCATTACATGCTGTCTAAATGCCACTCGTGAGGACTGAATCCCCTGTACACTCAGTCTAAATGCCCCACATGAGGACTGAATACCCCCTTTACACTCAGACTAAATGCCCCTCATGAGTATTGAATCCCCCTTTACACTCAGTCTAAATGCCCCTCATCAGGACAGAATCCCCTTTACACTCAGTCTAAATTCCCCTCATCAGGACTGAATCCCCCACTTTACACTCAGTCTAAATGCCCCTCATGAGGACTGAATACCCCCTTTACACTCAGTCTAAATGCTCCTCATGGGGACTGAATTCCCCCCTTTACGCTCAGTCAAAATGCCCCTCATCAAGACTGAATCCCTCCTTTACACTCAGTCTAAATGCCCCTCATCAGGACTGAATCCCCCCCTTTACACTCAGTCTAAATGCCCCTCATGAGGACTGAATCCCCTCTTTACCCTCAGTCTAAATGCCCCTCATGAGGACTGAATCCCCCATTACACTCAGTCTAAATGAGCCTCATGAGGACTGAATCCCCAGTTTACACTCAGTCTAAATGCCCCACATGAGGACTGAATCCCCCTTTACATTCAGTTTAAATTCCCCTCATGGGGAAGGAATCCTCTTTACACTCAGTCTAAATGCCCCTCATGAGGTCTGAATCCCCTCTTTACCCTCAGTCTAAATGCCCCGCATGAGGACTGAATCCCCCATTACACTCAGTCTAAATGAGCCTCATGAGGACAGAATCCCCAGTTTACACTCAGTCTAAATGCGCCTCATGAGGACTGAATCCCCGTTTACATTCAGTTTAAATGCCCCTCATGGGAACTGAATCCCCTTTACACTCAGTCTAAATGCCCCTCATCAGGACTGAATCCCCCCTATACACTCAGTCTAAATGACTCTCATCAGGACTGAATCCCCCTTTTACACTCAGTCTAAATGCCCCTCATCAGAACTGAATCCCCATTACACTCAGTCTAAATGCCCCTCATGAGGACTCAATCCCCTTTATACTCAGTCTAAATGCCCCTCATGAGGACTGAATCCCCATTACACTCAGTCTAAATGTCCCTCATGAGGACTGAATCCCCTTTACACTCAGTCTAAATGCCCCTCATGAGGACTGAATCCCCTTTACACTCAGTCTAAATGACCCTCATGAGGACTGAATCCCCTCATTACACTCAGTCTAAATGAGCCTCATGAGGACTGAATCCCCAGTTTACACTCAGTCTAATTCGCCTCATGAGGACTGAATCCCCCTTTACATTCAGTCTAAATGCCCCTCATGAGGACTGAATCCCCTTTACACTCAGTCTAAATGCCCCTTATTAGGACTGAATCCCCCCTTTACACTAAGTCTAAATTTCCCTCATCAGGATTGAATCCCCTTTACACTCAGTGTAAATGCCCCGCTTGAGGACTGAATACCCCTTTTACATTCAGTCAAAATGCCCCTCATCAGGACTGAAACCCCCCTTTACACTCAGTCTAAATACCCCTAATGAGGACTGAATTCCCATTACACTCTGTCTAAATGCCACTTATGAGGACTGATTCCCCTTTACACTCAGTCTAAATGCCCCTCATGAGGACTGAATCACCTTTACACACAGTCTAAATGCCCCTCATAAGGACTGAATCCCCCCATTACACTCAGTCTAAATGAGCCTCATGAGGACTGAATCCCCATTACATGCTGTCTAAATGCCACTCGTGAGGACTGAATCCCCTGTACACTCAGTCTAAATGCCCCAAATGAGGACTGAATACCCCCTTTACACTCTGTCTAAATGCCCCTCATGAAGACTGAATACCCATTTACCCTCAGTCTAAATGCCCCTCATGAGGACAGAATCCCCCCCTTTACACTCAGTCTAAATGCCCCTCATGAGGATGGAATACCCCCTTTAAACAGTCTAAATGCCCCTCATCAGGACTGAATCCCCCCTATACACTCAGTCTAAATGCCCCTCATAAGGGCTGAATACCCCCTTTACACCCAGTCTAAATGCCCCATATCAGGACTGAATCCCCCTTACACTCAGTCTAAATGCCCCTCATCAGGACAGAAGCCCATTATACTCAGTCTAAATGGCCCTCATGAGGACTGAATCACCCCCTTTACACTCAGTCTAAATGCCCCTCAGGAGGACTGATTCCCCCCTTTACACTCAGTCTAAATGCCCCTCATGAGGACTGAGGCTGGATCCCCTTTACACTCAGTCTAAATGCCCCTCATGAGGACTGAATCCCCTTTACACTCAGTCTAAATGCCCCTCATGAGGACTGAATCCCCCCATTACACTCAGTCTAAATGAGCCTCATGAGGACTGAATACCCCCATTACACTCAGTCTAAATGAGCCTCATGAGGACTGAATCCCCATTACACGCTGTCTAAATGCCACTCGTGAGGACTGAATACCCATTTACCCTCAGTCTGAATGCCCCTCATGAGGACAGAATCCCCCCCTTTACACTCAGTCTAAATGCCCCTCATGAGGACGGAATACCACCTTTACACTCAGTCAAAATGCCCCTCATCAGGACTGAATCCCCCCTATGCACTCAGTCTAAATACCCCTCATAAGGGCTGAATACGCCCTTTACACCCAGTCTAAATGCCCCACATCAGGACTGAATCCCCTTTACACTCAGTCTAAATGCCCCTCATCAGGACAGAATCCCATTTACTCTCAGTCTAAATGGCCCTCATGCGGACTGAATACTCCCTTTACAGTCAGTCTAAATGCCCCTCATGAGGACTGAAATCCCCCTTTACATTCAGTCTAAATGCCCCTCATGAGGACTGAATCCCCCCCTTTAAACTCTGTCTAAATGCCCCTCATGAGGACTGAATCCCCTTTACACACAGTCTAAATTCCCCTTATGAGGACTGAATCCCCTTTATACTCAGTCTAAATGCCCCTCATGAGGACTGATTCCCCCCTTCGCACTCAGTCTAAATGCCACTCATGAGGACTGAATCCATTTTACACAGTCTAAATGAGCCTGATGAGGACTGAATTCCCATTACACTCTGTCTAAATGGCCCTCGTGAGGACTGAATCCCCTTTACACTCAGTCTAAATGCCCCTCATGAGGACTGAATACCCCCTTTACACTCTGTCTAAATGCCCCTCATGAGGACCGAATACCCCCTTTACTCTCAGTCTAAATGCCCCTCATCAGGACTGAATACCCCCTATACACTCAGTCTAAATGCCCCTCATGAGGACTGGATACCCCCTCTACACTCAGTCTAAATGCCCATCATGAGGACTGAAATCCCCCTTTACACTCAGTCTAAATGCCCCTCATGAGGACTGAATCCCCCCCTTTAAACTATGTCTAAATGCCCCTCATGAGGACTGAATCCCACTTTACACTCAGTCTAAATGCCCCTCATCAGGACTGAATCCCCTTTACACTCATTTTAATTCCCCCTCTTGAGGACTGAATACACCCTTTATACTCAGACTAAATGCCCCTCATATGGACTGAATACCCCCTTTACATTCACTCAAAATGAGCCTCATGAGGACTGAATCCCCCCTTTACATTCAGTCTAAATGCTCCTCATGAGGACTGAATCTCCCTTTGCATTCAGTCTAAATGCCCCTCTTGAGGACTGAATACCATTTTCCACTCAGTCTCAATGCCGCTCATCAGAACTGAATCCCCTTTACACTCAGTTTAAATGCCTCTCTTGAGGACTGAATACCCCCTTTACATTCAGTCTAAATGCCCCTCTTGAGGACTGAAACCCCCCTTTACACTCAGTCTAAATGCCCCACATCAGGACTGAATCCCCCCTTTACACTCAGTCTAAATGCCTGTCATGAGGACTGAATACACCTTTTACACTCAGTCTAAATGCCCCTTATCAGGACTGAATCCCCACTTTTACACTCAGTCTAAATGCCCCTCATCAGGACTGAATCCCCATTACACTCAGTCTAAATGACCCTCATGAGAACTGAATCCCCTTTATAGTCCAAATGCCCCTCATGAGGACTGAATACCCCCTTTACACTCTGTCTAAATGCCCCTTATGAGGACCGAATACACCCCATTACACTCAGTCTAAATGCCCCTCATGAGGACTGAATACCCCTTTACAATCAGTCTAAATGTGCCTCATGAGGACTGAATCCCCCCTTTACACTCCGTCTAAAAGCCCCTCATGAGGACTGAATACCCCCGTTTACACTCAGTCTAAATGCCCCTAATGAGGACTGAATTCCCATTACACTCAGTCTAAATGCCCCTCTGAGGAATGAATACCCTTTTACAATCAGTCTAAATGCCCCTCATGAGGACTGAATCCCCCCTTTACACTCAGTCTAAATGACCCTCATCAGGACTGAATCCCCCCTTTTACACTCAGTCTAAATACTCGTCATGAGGACTGAATAGCCCCTTTACACTCAGTCTAAATGCCCTTCACGAGGACTGAATCCCACCTTTACACTCAGTCTAAATGCCCCTCATGAGGACTGAATCCCCATTACACTCAGTCTAAATGCCCCTCATGAGGACTGAATCCCCTCTTTACACTCAGTCTAAATGCCCCTCATGAGGACTGAATACCCCCTTTACACTCAGTCTAAATGAGCGTCATGAGGACTGAATCCCCCCTTTACACTCTGTCTAAATGCCCCTCATGAGGACTAAATCTCCTTTACACTCAGTCTAAATGCCCCTCATTAGGACTGAATACTCCCATTTACACTCAGTCTAAATGAGCCTCATGTGGACTGAATCCCCCCTTTACACCCTGTCTAAATGCCCCTCATGAGGACTGAATCCCCTTTACACTCTGCTTAAATGCCTCTCATGAGGACTGAATACCCCCTTTACACTCAGTCTAAATGCCCCTCATGAGGACTGAATACTCCCATTTACACAGTTTAAATGAGCCTTAATGAGGACTGAATCCCCATTACACTCAGTCTAAATGCCCCTCATGAGGACTGAATCCCCCCTTTACACTCTGTCTAAATGCCCCTCATGAGGACTGAATACCCCTTTACACTCAGTCTAAATGCCCTTCATGAGGGCTGAATCCCCCCCTTTTCACTCAGTCTAAATGCCCCTCATGAGGACTGAATACCCCCTTTACACTCAGTCTAAATGCCCCTCATCAGGACTGAATCCCCCGTATACACTGTCTAAATGACCCTCATGAGGACTGAATACCCCCTTTACACTCAGTCTAAATGCCCCTCATCAGGACTGAATCCCCTTTACACTCAGTCTAAATGCCCCTCTTGAGGACTGAATCCCCCCATTTTCACTCAGTCTAAATGCCCCTCAGCAGTACTGAATCCCCCCCCTTTACACTCAGTCTAAATGCCCCTCATGAGGACTAAATACCCCCTTTAAAAGTCTAAATGCCGCTCATGAGGACTGAATACCCCCTTTACACTCTGTCTAAATGCCCCACATGAGGACTGAATACCCCTTTACCCTCAGTCTAAATGCCCTTCATGAGGACTGAATCCCCCCCTTTACACTCAGTCTAAATGCCCCTCATGAGGACTGAATACCCCCTTTACACTCAGTCTAAATGCCCCTCATGAGGACTGAATCCCCCTTTACACTTAGTCTAAATGCCTCTCAGGAGGACTGAATCCCCCCTTTACACTCAGTCTTAATGCCCCGCATGAGGACTGAATCCCCCCCCCCTTTACTCTTTCAGTGTTGTTGCAGTGCCTTGACCCAAACTGTCGAGCATCCTTTGCCTCCACATATACCCCCTGACCCGCTGGATTCTGCCAGTAACGTTTTCTTTGACCGAGAAGGGAAGCAGCAGACTTCAGGAGAACATTGACAGGACAGTGAAACGGACCAACAAGTAGCAGTAGAAATTTTAACACAGGGATCTGGTGTGGGGGCGTGGTCGGGGGAGGTTACTGAGAGTAGTAGAAGTTGGTTTGGAAAGAAAAGGAGAGACGTCACCGTGTAAAAGGTACAGATGCAGAAGCAGGGACAAAGCTGTACAGACAACTCCCAAAGGCAACTGGATTAATACTAGGAGAGCAGGCTGTCACATGCGGACCGCCAAAGAACAAGCAGGTAGATTAAGTCAATCCCTACCTTAATTGCAGAATAAGCCTCAAAAGGTTGTTGCTGATTTTCAGGTGAAACCCAGCCAAATTGTAGGTTTAGGACTAAAATGTTTCTCCAAAATTTTGTTCTAAAAACTGAAAATGCTTGAAGAAACTGTCGGACTGGCAGTGTCTGTGGTCATAGAAACAGTCAATATTTTAAGACTGGGGCTCATTAGAGCTGAGAAAAAGAGAAACAGTTTAGTCACAGATGAGAAGGTAGAGGAGGGCCACAGATGGAACAAAGGGAAATTGTCTGATAGGGTGAAATACCGTGGCTATTCCGGAGGGAAAAGGAAAAGTAGTCAGTAGTGAGCCAAACACAAAGGAAGAGTGAACTAGATAGAGTTGGAGAATTCAATACTGAATCCTGCTGGCTGCAGCATGCCCAAGTTCAAAGTTCAAAGTTCAAAGTAAGTTTATTATCAAAGGGTGTGCAGTTTACAATATACAACCCTGAGGTTTGTTTTCCTGCAGGCACCCAGGGAATCAAATAAACACAATGGATAACACAAAAAAACCAAAGAGCGGCAAACTTCCAATGTGACATAGAGGACAAATCGTGTAAATGGTAAAAAAAAATTAAACAAGCAATGCTGGGAACACGGGCTGCCAAGTCCCTAAACACGAGTCGACAAGGTGTGGAGTAAGTTCAGTGCCGAGGTGAGTGAAGCTGGTCCTGATGCCCGGCTGCTGCGAGGTAACAAACTGCTCCCGAACCCGGTGACATGGGACCACCTGTCCGAGGGTAGCGAGAAGATGGGTCAAAGGCAGGCAGGCGGGATGGGCTCAGATGGGGGATCCTGGCTGGCAGGGAGTAGACAGGCTGAACACTGGTTCATTTCCTGCTCTTGGGCTCGACAGTTTAATCCGGCTCCACCCTCTCTTCTGGCAACGGCTGACATTGGTCTGCTGCAAGATGCCGTGCCGTACCTGCACTCCTAGAGTCAAGTTCGCTGAATCCTTCAGATCATAAAATCACTAGTTCACTTCCATGGTTTAGAAGTGCTTTTCTTAAAAGGAAATTACAGGTTGTGGATTGCAGTCGCCATAGTTCAGAAGAATTATATCCAGTAAGCTATCTGCAGGATAGGTGAAGAATGAGGTGTCGTTCCCTCAGCCTGCACTGGGCCTCACTGTAACAGTTCCGGAGACCACGGGCAGGTCACAGTGGGAGTGAGACGGTGAATTAAGGTGGCAGGTAACCTGCCGCTCAGGATCACTGGACACATGTCGTCCGCTCAGAGATGAACTCGGTTTCTCTTATGGAGAGGAGCTCATGTTGTGAACAGCAAATGCTGTAGCCTCGATTGGAAGAAGTGTGAGTGAATTGCTGCCCTGCTTGGAAGGATTGTTGGGTCCATGAATGGTGTAAAGGGAATAGACAAAAGCACAGATATTGTAGTTGTACAGGAAAAGGAAAAACAAGGAATGGAAGGCAAAAATAGTCAGTCTCAGGACAAACAGAAAGAAAGGGTGAATTGGATAGAGGTGAAGAATTCAATACTGAGTCCTGCCAGATGCAGCATGCCCAGGTTCAAGGTTCAAGTTTAATTGTCAGTCAACCATACTCATAAATATCAACAGCCAAATGAAACTGTTTGTTGGATGGAGAATGAGAATGTTGTTGCTTGAACTTGTATTGGGCCTCTTTGTAACAGTTCCATAGATCACGGACATGTTGCAGAAAGCTCACCGCTGCCTCTACTTCCACAACTGGTTCAAGAAATTTGGCTTGTCCCCGTTGACCCTCACCTATTTTTAATGATGCACCACAGAAAGCATCCTATCCAGATGATGCATGTGGGCTTGGTGTGGCAACTGGTCTGCACGTGCAGCAAGAAACTGCAGAGGGCTGCGGCCCCAGCTCAGCACATCATGGGAACCGGCCTCCCCTCCATGGACTCAGTCCACACTTCTCACTGTCTCAGTAAAGCAGCCGGCAACATCAAAGAACTCACCTACCCTGGACGTTCTCTCTTCTCCTCTCTCCCATTGGGCATAAGGTACGAAAGGCTGAAAGCATGTACCACCAGGCTCAAGGACATTTTATACCCCACTTTTACGAGCCTATTGAGTGACTTCCTAATATAACAAGATGCACTCTAGACCTCATATTCCACCTCATTATGATTTGCACATTATTATCCAAGTGCATTGCACTTCCTCTGGAGCTCCTGCACTTTATTTTCACTCTTACTATTTTACATTGTTCTACACTAATGCATAGTGTAATGAATTAACAGTATACAAGACAAGCATTTCGCTGTACCTCGGTATATGTGACAATAATAAACCAATTCCAATCACAACATGCGAACGATGGGGAGAGGTGAGCGAAGGGCTGCAATGGATAATCAGTAGGTCACGGAGACAGTGGCCACTTTGTGGAGATGGGAATTCTCTTTGTTTTTCCCATTACCCCCTCCATCTACTCTTCCCTCTTGCTCAGTTCTGATGAATGGTCCCAGACCTGGAATATTATCAATTTCTACAAATGCTTCCTGACCAGCATTCTCTGTCTTTAACTATATAACCATATAACAATTACAGCACAGAAACAGACCATCTCGGCCCTTCTAGTCCATGCTGAACTCTTACTCTCACCTAGTCCCACCGACCTGCACTCAGCCCATAACCCTCCATTCCTTTCCTGTCCATATATCTATCTAATTTAACTTTAAACGACAACATTGAACCTGCCTCAACCACTTCTGCTGGAAGCTCATTCCACACAGTTACCACTCTCTGAGTAAAGAAGTTCCCCTTCATGTTACCCCTAAACTTTTGCCCTTTAACTCTCAACTCATGTCCTCCACTCTCAATGGAAAAAGCCTATTCACGTCAACTGTATCTATCCCCCTCATAATTTTAAATAATTTTTATTTCAGGTTTCTTGCAACTGCAATTTTTGATCCTCAATAATTTTGAATTTGTTCTTGGAGAAAAACAATTTGTTCTTGAATTTGTTTTAACTTTAGAGTCTTTACGCAATTAAACCAAACCTGTGGTGGGCATTTTCCTGCTTAAGTTAAAACAGAACAAAACTAAACAAATGTAGACTGATCTTTGTCCTGTATAATCTTATAATGCAAATAACAGCCACTCACAGATTCATTTTTGTCCTGTATAATCTTATAATGCAAATAACAGCCACTCACAGATTCATTTTTGTCCTGTATAATCTTATAATGCAGATAACAGCCACTCACAGAGTCTGCTGGTGCTAGTACAAGAAAGTTAACAAGAGTATTTTGTCTGTAGTCTAGACCCATCCAACTTGGGGCCCAGCCAAAATAACTTATTTCAGTTTTCACAACTACAAAAGCAACTACTTAACTGTTAAAGTAGCACACTAGAAACTGGGCTTGACTTAACCTTGAAGGTAAAATAAGATTTATTTTTAACTTTGACATTTAACCTTGGAACTGATAAATTCCTGGCCAATAAAATTTTACTTATATATCCTTTTACATCTTATTGCCGGGGGTGGGGGGCGGGGGAGAAGGGAAGTAGGGCGGTCACCTGATCCTTCAGAATTTTCTTTTCAACACTCTGATAAAGTGAGCGTTTCAATGTCAGCTTATAAAAGCACTCCTTATTAAATCTTACACATTGTGAGGTGACATTTGCACGTTTTTTCAATTACTGCCATTTTCAAGCCGCGTCAGCTGTTGTTCCCACTGGACACTCTCAAAGAGCCGCAAATGGGAACTAATATTTCAAGCTTATTGACAAAGCTAGAGGAGACTCCAATTTTTCATTATGTCTTATGGTTAAGTCAGCTTCTGAAGAGGGAAATGCAAATACTGCTTTAACATTCCTGGTAGCATTGAGAATGAGCCTTTGATATTGTTGGGTATTTTCTTCAGTGGAGTTCATGAGCCCAAGCCCAGTGTAGAGTTTTGACCATACTGTAGTCTGGCAGCGGCACTAAAGCCAGGTTAATGAAAATCACCGGTCTTTGTATCACTGGGAAAGACCAGCAAATGAGGGAAAAAATTGGCTTACTTAAAGTTCTAATGTAAAGATACTGTGGAGAGCCAAATTCAACCACACTCAAAAGCAAGATAGGAAATCCAATGCACTATTGATAAATTGATAAGTTGGTTTATATTTATCACATGTACTGAAAAACTGGTCTTGCAGATTGTTCATACATATTAATTCATAACAGTGCATTGAGGTAGTACAAGGTAAAACAATAACAAGAGTGCAGAATAAAGTTTTACAGTTACAGAGAAAATGCAGCACAAGGTCATAGCAAGGTTGATTGTGAGGTCATGAATCCATCTTATCATACTAGCAAACTATTCAATAGTCTAATCAAAGCCGTCCTTGAACCCGATGGTATGTGCATTCAGGCTTTTGTACCTATGTCCAAAGGGCATCTTATTGTACTCGGGAACCGTTCAATAGTCTTATACAGTGGGATAGAATCTGTCGTTGAACCTGGTGGTATGTGCTTTCAGGCTTTTGTATCTATTGCCCGATGGGAGGGGGAAGAGGAGAGAATGTCTGGGATGGGTGACATCCTTGATTATACTGACTGCCCTACCAAGGCAGTGAGAAGTAACGACAGAGTCCACAGAGGGGAAGCTGGTTTTTGTGATGGTTTGAGCTGTGTTCACAGCTCTCTGTAGTTTCTTGGGGACAAGCCAAACTTCTTTAGCCTCCTGAGAAAGTGCAGGCACCGCTGAGCATTCTTGGCTGTGGCGACAATATGGTCAGACCAGAACAGTCTATTGGCGATGTTCACTCATATCAGCTTGAAGCTCTCAGTCCTCTTGATGTGAGCAACATTGATGTAAACAAAAGCATGTGTACTGTCCCTCTTCCTGAAGTTAAAGAGCAATCCTTTTGTTTTGCTGACAAACAATGGGGTGGCAGATTGCACACATATTGATATATATCGATTTACATATTGATTGATACATATTAATTTGTCAACTAATTATAATGATAATAACACTCAAACAGCAGTAGCCCTCGCATTTTTCAATGGCCAGATGCTGAAACAGCTGCAACACCATTCTTGCACACGTTACAACAGCCTGCTCTACTTAAAAGTAGCCTAAGCCTCTTAGAAGGAAGCAGGTTGGGGCTGGAGCAGGTGGTGGCAGGCTTTCTACAAGTCAGCCTGAGCTGGGAAACCATAGAATGAACCAGCATGTAAGTAAAAGAGATCAGTGTTCGTAACCTCCACTTCAGTAACAAAGCAACTCCAATCTACTGTAGTTGCTGAGTTACAGTATGTAGATGCAATTTGCATATGCACAAACGCAGGGCTCAAACCACTATCTCTTTTGTCAATAAAGGGATAGGGTTCACACTAAAAATACAGAACAGACAAAGCTCCTTCCCAGTCAGCCCTTGTCACATTGTCTATCTGACAATCAAGGTCTATGATGTGACTCAGTCAGTATGGGTGAATTTGCATGTCTTGGAAATCATCTTTCAGCGAGAGCAGACATGAATGTTCAAATTCGTCACTTTGTCCATCATAGCCTTTGACTGCCAGAGGAAGGGAGCATTCCAAGACCTCAAGACTAGCAACAGGTCCATGGTCTACCCAGCATCTCCCATCCACTGCTACCAACCTCATAGTTCCCACACCTCGCACTTCCTGTTTCTACCTCCTACCCAAGATCCACAAACCTGCCTGTCCTGGCAGACCTTTTGTCTCAGCTTGCTCCTGCCCCACCAAACTCGTTTCTGCATACCTTGACACGGTTTTATCCCCCCTTGTTCAATCCCTTCCTATCTATGTTCCTGACACTTCTCACGCTCTTAAACTTTTCAATGATTTTAAGTTCCCTGGCCCCCACCGCTTTATTTTCACCATGGATGTCCAGTCCCTATATACGTCCATCCCCCATCAGGAAGGTCTCAAAGCTTTCTGCTTCTTTTTGGATTCCAGACCTAATCAGTTCCCCTCTACCACCACTCTGCTCCGTCTAGCGGAATTAGTCCTTAGTCTTAATAATTTCTCCTTTGGCTCCTCCCACTTCCTCCAAACTAAAGGTGTAGCTATGGGCACCCGCATGGGTCCGAGCTATGCCTCCCTTTTTGTTGGCTTTGTGGAACAATCTATTTTCCGTACCTATTCTGGTATCTGTCCCCCACTTTTCCGTCACTACATCGACGACTGCATTGGCGCTGCTTCCTGCACGCATGCTGAGCTCGTTGACTTTATTAACTTTGCCTCCAACTTTCACCCTGCCCTCAAGTTTACCTGATCCATTTCCGACACCTCCCTCCCCTTTCTAGATCTTTCTGTCTCTATATCTGGAGACAGCTTATCTATTGATGTCTACTATAAGCCTACTGACTCTCACAGCTATCTGGACTATTCCCCTTCTCACCCTGTCTCTTGCAAAAATGCCATCCCCTTCTCGCAATTCCTCCATCTCTGCCGCATCTGCTCTCAGGATGAGGCTTTTCATTCCAGGATGAAGGAGATGTCTTCCTTTTTTAAAGAAAGGGGCTTCCCTTCCTCCACTATCAACTCTGCTCTCAAACGCATCTCCCCCATTTCACGCACATCTGCTCTCACTCCATCCTCCCACCACCCCACTAGGAATAGGGTTCCCCGGTCCTCACCTACCACCCCACCAGCCTCTGGGTCCAACATATTATTCTCCATAACTTCCACCACCTCCAACGGGATCCCACCACTAAGCACATCTTTCCCTCCCCCCCCCCGCTTTCCGCAGGGATCGCTCCCTACGCAACTCCCTTGTCCATTCGTATCCCCCCCCCCATCCCTCCCCACTGATCCTTATCCTTGTAAGCGGAACAAGTGCTACACTTGCCCTTACACTTCCTCCCTTACCACCATTCAGGGCCCCAGACAGTCCTTCCAGGTGAGGCGACACTTCACCTGTGAGTCGGCTGGGGTGATATACTGCGTCCGGTGCTCCCGATGTGGCCTTCTATATATTGGCGAGACCCGACGCAGACTGGGAGATCGTTTTGCTGAACACCTACACTCTGTCTGCCAGAGAAAGCAGGATCTCCCAGTGGCCACACATTTTAATTCCACATCCCATTAGCCATTCTGATATGTCTATCCATGGCCTCCTCTACTGTAAAGGTGAAGCCACACTCAGGTTGGAGGAACAACACCTTATATTCCGTCTGAGTAGCCTCCAACTTGATGGCATGAACATTGACTTCTCTAACTTCCGCTAATGCCCCACCTTCCCCTCGTACCCCATCCATTATTTATTTATATACACACATTCTTTCTCTCTCCCTTTTCTCCCTCTGTCCCTCTGACTATACCCCTTGCCCATCCTCTGGGTTTCCCCCCCCCTCCCCCTTTCCCTTCTCCCTGGGCCTCCTGTCCCATGATCCTCTCATATCCCTTTTGCCTATCACCTGTCCAGCTCTTGGCTCCATCCCTCCCCTTCCTGTCTTCTCCTATCATTTTGGATCTCCCCCTCCCCCTCCCACTTTCAAATCTCTTACTAGCTCTTCCTTCAGTTAGTCCTGACGAAGGGTCTCGGCCTGAAACGTCGACTATACCTCTTCCTGGAGATGCTGCCTGGCCTGCTGCGTTCACCAGCAACTTTGATGTGTGTCCCTTCACCTCTATGTGTTTCGGGGCTGTTGACTACTGATAGTAGGCACCTCATCTCATCGTATGTGAAACCTCCCAATCCACTGGCAGGGTAAGTGAACCAATGTCACTGTTCTCCCCTGGGCCACCACTGAGGCTCCGATCACACTTCATTCCATCCAGAGGTCAGGCCACATTGTCTGCATGTCTAACAGGAGACTCTTGAGCCAAGCACTCTACGCTGAGCTGTGCCATGCCAGAGGATTTGCAAGAAGGTAGAGTACTTAAGATGAAATGTTCTCAAAGTTTCCCTGAGAAACCTTGGGGCATAAAGAGACTTTTTGCCATTTTGAACTTCATAAGTTGAAGTATTGAGTACAGGAGTTGGAATGTTATGTTGGATTTGCATAAGATGTTAGTGAAGCCTAATTTGGATTATTGTGTACAGTTCTTGTCACCTACCTACAGGAAAGATATCATTAAGATTGAAAGAGTAGAGAGAAAATTTACAAGGATGTTGCCAGGACTGGAAGATCTGAGTTATGGAGAAATACTGAACAGAAGAGGGCTTTATTCTCTGGAGCATAGGTGAATGAGGGGAGATTTGATAGAGGTATACAAAATTATGTGGGGTATAAATAGCGTAAATGGAAGCAGGCTTTTTCCGCTGAGGTTGAGACTAGAAGTAGAGGCCGTAGCTTAATGGTGAACACTGAAATGTTTAAGGGGAATTTCTTCACTCAGGAGATGGTGAGAGTGTGGAACGAGCTGCCAGAGGAAGTAGTGGATGCAGGTTTAATTTTACCTTTGAAGAGAAGTTTGGAAAAGTACATGGTTGGAGTGCTATGGTCCAGGTGCATGTCGATGGGACAAGGCAGAATACGAGTTTGGCAAAGACTAGATGGGCCAAAGGGCTTGGTTCTGTGATGTAGGGCTCTAGGACTCCATGAAAATAAGCAACATCTTCACCAACTTGTGAGAATTGCTGATGCAAGATTTGCAGAGTGCTGGGAAGACTCCAAGCAATTTAACATCCTCTGACTAACGGATGTAGAGGTCAAGGGCAAAGAGCAAAATGAAGGTGCGACAATCTGAACAACCAACATCACTCAGCTCATCAACCTCCAACTTCCTCATCTGTGGTAGCATCTATGGTTCCCACACTGGCCTCACCAACCACCTCAGATTCCACAGGGTGGAATGGAAGCAAAACCTGAGGTGTTGAAATTTGGGCAGTTGACATTTTGTGTTATTGATTGCCCATTTCCCTCCATAGATGCTGTCTGACCTTCCAGCACTTCTTTTTTTTTGCTCCAGATTCCAGCATCTGCAGTGCCTTGTGTCTTCTTCAGTGGAAGCAAGACTCTCTGACCCCAACGAAGGACACATAAATGGCAGCATCAATTTTAGGCCATTGTCTTTCACTCTGACCTGAAAATAACCTTACAAGATGGCAGGCATGGTGTCATTGTCATTGGTAGGACTGGCTCACAGCTCCAGCAACTTGGGTTGGGTCCTGACCTTAGCTTCCATCTGCCTGGAGTATTCACATTCTTCCTGTGTGCTTCCTCCGAGGCACTCTAGCTTCCCTCCACACCCCAGAAACTGGTTGGTAGGTTAATTGATGACTGCAGATTGCCCCTCATTTAGACGAGTGACAGGAGGGGTCAAACAGATGACAGGAAAATACGAAGAGGAATGGGACTGATGGCATGTTTTGAGAATTACAAAGGATTAATGGATCAGATAGTCTATGCCTTGAACAACATGAAAGGTTTGGGCACCTGTCTGAACTGAACTGCACTGAAATATGCCTTTTGATTTTGAGTTTTTATACTCTTGTGTTTTCGCTCATTATTTTTGTTGACATTTGCGCTATTGTTTTGTGCATGGGAGGAGGGTGGTTTGACGTTCGATGTTTTTCTTTGTTTCGGGACTGTCTATGGGGAAGATGAATTTCAGGGTTGTATACTGCATACTTTCTTTGATAATCAGGGACCTCGAGGTAAAGGAGCCATTATGAGGTAGTGACCATAATATGAAAAGTTTTAATCTACAAACTGAGAGGGAGAAGGGAAAATCGGAAGTGCCAGTATTACAGTTGAACAAAGGGAACTATGGAGCTACGAGGGAGGAGCTGGCCAAAGTTCAATGGAACAATATCCTAGCAGGGATGACAGTGGAACAATAATGGCAGGTATTTCTGGGAATAATGCAGATGGTGCAGGAACAGTTCATTCCAAAGAGGAAGCAAGATCCTAAGGGGAGTAAGGGGAGGCCGTGGCTGACAAAGGAGGTAAAGGACAGTATAAAGATGAAAGAGAAGAAGTATAACATGGCAAAGATGAGTGGGAAGCCGGAGGATTGGAAAACTTTTAAAGAGCAACAGAAGATAACTAAAAAGGTAATACGCGGAGAAAAAATGAGGTACGAAGGTAAACTAGCCAAGAATATAAAGGAGGATAGTAAAAGCTTCTTTAGGTATGTGAAAAGGAAAAAAATAGTTAAGACCAAAATTAGGCCCTTGAAGACAGAAAAGGGTGAATTTATTATGGGGAACAAGGAAATGGCAGACGAGTTGAACAGGTACTTTGGATCTGTCTTCACTAGGGAAGACACTAACAATCTCCCAGATACAATAGTGGCCAAAGGGTAATGGATGAACTGAAGGAAATTTATATTAGGCAGGAAATGGTGTTGGATAGACTGTTGGGTCGGAAGGCTGATAAGTCCCCAGGACCTGATGGTCTGCATCCTAGGGTACTTAAGGAGGTGGCTTTAGAGATCGTGGACGCATTGGTAATCATTTTCCAATGTTCTATAGATTCAGGATCAGTTCCTGTGGATTGGAGGGTGGCTAATGTTGTCCTACTTTTCAAGAAAGGAGGGAGAGAGAAAACAGGGAATTATAGACCGGTTAGCCTGATGTCAGTGGTGGGAAAGATGCTGGAGTCAATTATAAAAGATGAAATTACGACACATTTGGAAGGCAGTAACAGGATAGGTCCAAGTCAACATGGATTTGCAAAGGAGAAATTGTGCTTGACTAACCTTCTGGAATTTTTTGAGGATGTAACTATGAAAAAGGACAAGGGAGAGCCAGTGGATGTAATGTACCTGGACTTTCAGAAAGCCTTTGATAAAGTCCCACATAGGAGATTAGTGGGCAAAATTAGGGCACATGGTATTGGGGGCAGAGTACTGACATGAATTGAAAACTGGCTGGCTGACAGGAAACAAAGAGTAGCGATTAATGGGTCCCTTTTGGAATGGCAGGCGGTGACCAGTGGGGTACCACAGGGTTCAGTGCTGGGAACAATATACATTAATGATTTAGATGAAGGGATTAAAAGTAACATCAGCAAATTTGCAGATGACACAAAGCTGGGTGGCAGTGTGAAATGTGAGGAAGATGTTATGAGAATGCAGGGTGACTTGGACAGGCTGGAGGAGTGGGCAGATGCATGGCAGATGCAGTTTAATGTGGATAAATGTGAGGTTATCCACTTTGGTGGTAAGAACAGGAAGGCAGATTATTATCTAAATGGAGTCAAGTGAGGAAAAGGGGAAGTACAATGAGATCTAGGTGTTCTTGTACATCAGTCACTGAAAGCAAGCATGCAGGTACATACAGAAGGTAGTGAAGAAAGCTAATGGCATGCTGGCCTTCATAACCAGGGGAATTGAGTATAGGAGCA
Organism: Mobula birostris; assembly: GCF_030028105.1. NCBI lineage: Eukaryota > Metazoa > Chordata > Chondrichthyes > Myliobatiformes > Myliobatidae > Mobula > Mobula birostris. The sequence continues at coordinate 93,299,128 of NC_092372.1, read as the reverse complement.
AAAAGGTCCTTCTGCAGCTGTACAGGGCCCTGGTGAGACCACACCCAGAGTATTGTGTGCAGTTTTGGTCTCCAAATTTGAGAAAGGACATTCTTGCTATTGAGGGAGTGCAGTGTAGGTTCACAAGGTTAATTCCCGGGATGGTGCGACTGTCATATGTTGAAAGATTGGAGCGACTGGGCTTGTATACACTGGAATTTAGAAGGATGAGAGGGGATCTGATTGAAACATATAAGATTACTAAGGGATTGGACACACTGGAGGCAGGAAGCATGGTCCCGCTGATGAATGAGTCCAGAACCAGAGGCCACAGTTTAAGAATAAGGGATAGGCCATTTAGAACGGAGTTGAGGAAAAACTTTTTCACCCAGAGAGTGGTGGATATGTGGAATGCTCTGCCCCAGAAGGCACTGGAGGCCAAATCTCTGGATGTTTTCAAGAAAGAGATGGATAGAGCTCTTAAAGATAGCGGAATCAAAGGTTATGGGGATAAGGCAGGAACTGGATACTGATTACGGATGATCAGCAATGATCACAGTGAATGGCGGTACTGGCTTGAAGGGCCGAATGGCCTATTCCTGCACCTATTGTCTATTGTCATAATAAATGTACTTTGAACTTTGATGATGAAAGTGAATAAGCTACTCTGTAGTGTCTCCCTTCCTCAACTGACTTTATTCCATTCATACACCAAAAGCTTTTCAGGATTACTTGACATTATCATACAGTGGCATGCACCCCTGGTCAAAATTTCTGTTACTGTGAATAGTTAAGTGAGTAGAAGATGAACTGATCTCCAAAAGTCATAAAGTTAAAGATGAAACATTCTTTTCAACATTTTAAGCAAGATTAGTGTATTATTTTTGTTTTGTACAATTTTAGAGTGAAAAAAAGGAAAGGAGCACCATGCAAAAGTTTGGGCACCCCAAGAGATTTGAACTCTCAGATAACTTTTACCAAGGTCTCAGACCTTAAATAGCTTGTTAGGGCTGTGGCTTATTCACAGTCATCATTAGGAAAGGCCAGGTGATGCAAACTTCAAAGCTTTAGATATACCCTGACTCCTCAAACCTTGTTCCAACAATCAGCAGCCATGGGCTCCTCTAAGCAGCTGTCTAGCACTCTGAAAATTAAAATAAATGATGCCCACAAAGCAGGAGAAGGCTATAAGAATATAGCAAAGCGTTTTCATGTAGCCGTTTCCTCAGTTCGTAATGTAATTAAGAAATGGCAGTGGAGGTCAATTTGAGGTCTGGAAGACCAAGAAAACTTTCTGAGAGAACTGCTTGTAGGATTGCTAGAAAAGCAAATCAAAACCCCTGTTTGACTGCAAAAGACCTTCAGGAAGATTTAGCAGACTCTGGAGTGGTGGTGCACTGTTCTACTGTGCAGCGACACCTGCACAAATATGACCTTCATGGAAAAGTCATCAGAAGAAAACCTTTCCTGCCTCCTCACCACAAAATTCAGCGTCAGAAGTTTGCAAAGGAACATCTAAATAAGCCTGACGCATTTTGGAAACAAGTCCTGTGGACTGATGAAGTTAAAATAGAACTTTTTGGTCGCAATGAGCAAAGGTATATTTAGAGAAAAAAGGGTGCAGAATTTCATGAAAAGAACACCTCTCCAACTGTTAAGCACGGGGGTGGATCGATCATGCTTTGGGCTTGTGCTGCAGCCAGTGGCACGGGGAACATTTCACTGGTGGAGGGAAGAATGAATTCAATTAAATACCAGCAAATTCTGGAAGCAAACATCACACTGTCTGTAAAAAAGCTGAAGATGAAAAGAGGATGGCTTCTACAACAGGATAATGATACAAAACACACCTCAAAATCCACAATGGACTACCTCAAGAGGTGGAAGCTGAAGGTTTTGCCATGGCCCTCACAGTCCCCCAACCTAAACATCATTGAAAAATCTGTGGATATACCTCAAAAGGGCAGTGCATGCAAGACGGCCCAAGAATCTCACAGAATTAAAAGCCTTTTGCAAGGAAGAATGGGCAAAAATCCCCCAAACAAGAATTGAAAGACTCTTAGCTGGCTACAGAAAGCGTTTACAAGCTGTGATACTTGCCAAAGGGGGTGTTACTAAGTACTGGCCATGTAGGGTGCCCAAACTATTGCCTCGGGCCCTTTTCCTTTCTCGTTATTTTGAAACTGTAAAAGATGGAAATAAAAAAATAATCTTGCTTAAGATATTAGAGAAATGTGTCATCTTTAACTTTATGCCTTTTGGAAATCAGGTCATCTTTTACTCGCTTAGCTATTCACTGTCATGTTTCCGTTTGGTTGTTCCCCTTTAACGCTCTTTTCTCTCTGATTATGCCCTAATTTCAGCCATTAGATTTCCAATTGCTGCTAGTTTACGTAATTACGGTACACCTGGTTTGCATCAGAGACTGTGAAATAAGTACAATGGCATCACTACACAGGTTGCCAGTTTGTTGGTCTATTCTTGTGTGATACTTTGTTCTCTCGTCCACTTAGAACCGTTAGTTCTAAGTTTAGTTCCAAGTTCTGCTCTAGTTTCAAGATAGTCCCTGTATATCCCGTCTCTTTGTCAAGATTCCTCCTGTTTGCTATTCTATGTTCACGTCTACGCCAGCATCCCCAACTCAGTCGACGTGCCGGTGTCCTGCACTTGGGTTCTCCTCAGTCACCCCGTGCAACATTCACAGTAACAAAAATTTTGACCAGGGGTGCCCAAACTTTTGCATGCCACTGTATGTTAGAGTTTCATTTTGAAATATTTTCATACCCACCTACCTGACCAAATCGAGCACTTCATTTCCTAAGGGTCTCTCCAAACATCTTGCTATAAATTTCCCTTGAAATGCAATAGGAATTCCCCTTACGTCCACTGACATGATTTCGGATATGCTTTTGTCAAGTATTAATGGTACAGGGGGAGCTGTTCTCTGCAGAGATTTATAGCCCAGTCTGCAACTATGTTCTTTGGCTGTGCTGCCTTTCAAGCCAACATTTGATTTTGGTATCCACATCATTAATATAGATTAGAAAGAGTTGATTGGATTTCCCACCAGGGCCCTCTGCTGGAAATCTACAGAGAAATGGCTAAAAAAAATATCTGTTTTTCAGGAGTTCTTCCTATTCCTGGCATGAGGAACTCTTGCTACTGAGTATCAGGAATTTTCATACCTCTTGTGCATTTTTCAACTTTTTTAACTTGTTTCTTACCCAATTCCTTTCCTCCCTTGGGTGTTTGTGGCTTTGAGTTTAAATATGAACAAAGAAACATATGAATTATGAACAGAAGTAGGCCATTTGTCCCTTAAAGCACTTCTCCACCATTCAATAAGATCAAGTCTGGACAGACAACAACGTCAGTTCTGTACTGTAACCTTTGGTCCTCTAGCTTTTTTAGTGTCTATGTACTTCTTCCTTAAAATATTCAAAGGTACTGCTTCCTCTGCCTTTGTGAAAAATTGCAAAGATTTAGGACTCTGTGAAAATACTATCACTCCATCTCAAAAAAGCAACAACAGTTTTTTAAACAGTGACCCCTATTTTTAGATTCTTTCACAGATTAAAGTCCTTTCCATATTCAAGATCCCTCAAGATGTTATGTTTTAATCAAGCTCTCTCCCGTTCATCTCGACTCCAATTGACACAACCTTAGTCTGTCCAGCTTTTCCACAGATGCTAACCGAACCATCGCATTTAGCAGTTGAGTAAATCTTTTCTGAATTGTTTCCATTGCATTAACAATACTCCTTAAATAAGGAGGATCATACTAAACTCAGCACTTCAGATAAGGTCATAACAATGTTCTGTATAACTGATGCATAACCTCACTATTTTGTATTCATTTTCCATCGTCATAAGTGATAGCATTCTGTAATTACTCACTGCTCCTGTACAATAGTCTTTTGCAAATTATGCTCCAAATCTCTCTGCACCTCAATGCTCTGAAATCCTTCAACAACCAAATAACAAGCTTCGTTTTTATTAGTAAAATTCGATAGAAATCAATCACGTAGAACACTCTGCTTGCTGGAATTCCAAGTAAACTACATTAAAGTATGTCTTCTTTATCTTTAGCAGCTTGAAGAAGCCTAGTAGTATATATATTGTTAATTTTGGTAGCATCTCTTCCTTTTCCTTCATGCTTTCTCTTATAAAATAATCACAGAACACATTCCTTCAACCTTAAAAATAACTCATTTCCCCTGTTAATAATATTAGGATAATTAGCATTTTTTTTCTTTTATGTACCAAATGGAACATTTGCCTAGCCCAGTTCTGAAAGACATAACCCTTGGCAAATAATTCCTTCCATGATACTTTTTGTTGGTATCCTGGAACAATCACCATCAGCTGTTTCAAGAGTTTAAGAACATGCTTAGTTTGTAAATTTGCTTTCATTAGTTCCTCAAACAAAACTGCCACGGAGTTTCGAGGAGTGGAACTGAAGATGGTTCTGCAGAAACCCTGGTGATCAGTGCCAGCATGGTCAACACCATCATGATGTGCTGTGGTAGACGTGGCAGGCTTGTCTAAAACCACAGCACAACTGAGAGCACGGTAATAAGAAAGTTAAATAGAGCAGGAATGGAAAGTGCAAATGAGGATTGTTTTAGGAAAGCAGGGTAATCTGCATTGTTCGGACCAAATAATAGAATCCTCTACCACAGATTCTAGGGTGAAGGAATTGTTGGGGTGGGGCTGGAGGGTAGATGGAAAGGCATAAAAACTGGAGTTGGGCAGAAAATTGGATCAAGATTGGATAGAATCCTGGACAAATGCAGAGATGCAGCACTGGATCACTCACAGGAAGTTGTAACTGAAGACAAAGACTTTAAATTCAGTGCACTAGATGACGTGCAGGTTGCGACAAATGATCAGCACTCTAGTAATGGACGAGCAGAACCTGAATCAGACCATTCAGCGTGATATTCTTTTGGATACCTGGAAGTAGTCCATTGAGAAGTTCTGCTGAAGCAGCCACAGTTGGCAAAGGGTTAAAGAGGTCAGCTTACAGCTCAGTTTCTGGATTCAATTTCAGTGAAGTTCATCACTCAGGGTGGGTGAACATTGAGTGCATTTTTGACAGGAGCTGAATAAAACAATGTTGCAAGTGGTCAAAGGAAAGAAAAAATCTACCTTCACTCTTTGATGAGGATTCAGATGAAGCAATATGGTTATGGAATGGAGGGTGAAAGAGGACATTCATTCTTCATGAAAGAGGACAATCATCATTTGTAACTAAGCTTGACATTTTTTATCAGTAAACTTTCATACTGCTATTTTCACCTCATGCTTAGAAATTGAGAAGAAAATATTTTTATTGTTAACAATCAGAATTCATAAACAAATTGTTGAACAGGCTCTTTTAAAATTGAGAACACAATGGAATGAAGTTGTAATTGTATTTTTAAGTTACTTTTCACATACAGCTCTTGAAGAAACACAATAAAATTAACGCAGGTGATTGGTGCTTTACTTTTCATACTTTGACAGAGGATTCAATGAAGACATTAATGTTATGATTCTCAAATAACTACAAATGAAAGCAAATAAACAATTATTTTATTTAAAAAATATTACCACAGGAATGAAATCCTGACGTCTATTTCTTACATAACATAATTCAATGTCTCAAATGTGGGCTCTGGTACTCCAGGCCTCCAAACAAATGTCAACAATTCTAATTTAGCCTCAGTACAATCAGCTTCTAATAGATTTCTGGATCGTCCTCCACCCTGGTGTGCTGTTTATGAGAATGTGTTGTTGTCAACACCAGTGAGAAATTACTGAAATCCAATGTTACATGTTATAGTCAAAATTAAAGTAAACGTTATCATCAAAATATATACTGTACATGTCACCATGTACAACCCTGAGATTCATTTTCCTGTGGGCATACTCAGCAAATCTATACAAAGTACCCAGGACACCTTCAGGGTGCAGTGTCTCAGAAAGGCAGCGTCCATTATTAAGGACCCCCAGCACTTGTACCTTCTACCTGATCGTCTATTAATAAAGTATCTGGCAAGCCCATACCCAGATGGAATGTCAAGAAGCTTGATAAGCTTGCTGTGGGTTGTACATACATAGAGATTTTACAAATGATGCTTAATTGACTGTGGTTAGATTATTGCATCCTCAGTGCCCAGTGAGCTGCTATTCCCTTGCTGCTAAAACAAACTCTTTCGACAAAAGTAGCTGCAGAGGTAGCTGCAGAGGGCATAAATGCAGCCAGCTGGAGGGGCTGAAGTGTATTTATTTTAATACAAGAAGCAGCATCAGCAAGGCTGATGAACTCAGAGCGTGGTTCGGTAGAGGAACCACGATGCCGAGCGTGGTTCGGTGGAGGAACCACGATGCCCAGCGTGGTTCGGTGGAGGAACCACGATGCCGAGCGTGGTTCGGTATAGGAACCACGATGCCGAGCGTGGTTCGGTATAGGAACCACGATGCCGAGCGTGGTTCGGTGGAGGAACCACGATGCCGAGTGTGGTTTCGTGGAGGAACCACGATGCCGAGCGTGGTTCGGTAGAGGAACCACGATGCCGAGCGTGGTTCAGTATAGCAGGGGTCCCCAACCCTTATTGCACCGCGAACCAGTTTATTATTGACAATATTCTTGTGGACCGGCCGACCCGGGTGGGGGGGTGGGTAGGGTTGCCAATGGACAAGAGTAGCAGTTTAATAGGTTGTGTTTATCCCGAGAAAGACTACCATGACCATGAAGCGTTGCGCGGGCACCTGTGTGCGGATGCGTGTACCTGCCGATTTTCTTTCTACAAATCGTTTTTGAAAACTGCACTGTACATACAATATTTCTACTTTATATAGGCTGTATATTTATCATATCATTCCTGCTTTTACTATATGTTAGTGTTATTTTAGGTTTTATGTGTTATTTGGTATGACTTGGTAGGTTATTTTTTGGGTCTGGGAACGCTTAAAAATTTTTCCCATATAAATGAATGGTAATTGCTTCTTCGCTTTACGCCATTTCAGCTTACGAACCACTTCATAGGAACGCTCTACCTTAGCGGGGGAAATATGGGACAAGGGCGGTCCCGTATGGGAGAAACCAATTTAGCCCAATATAAGGGATGTCCTGGCTTATATGGGACAGTTGGCAACCCTGGGGCGGGGGTGTTAATCACGACCGGAATATAGGTGATAAGTCAACTATAAGTCACTTATAAGTGGCTAATATACTCAATTTCATTTCTAAAGGGCTTTACCTAACCAATTTAATATTAAACACACAGCGCATATTTTCCTCGCGTGAATATAGTGATGATCAACTATAAGTCACTTATAACTCAATAGCATCATAACATTTTAAGTAACGTTTGGATATTAAACACAGCGCATATTTTCCTCGTATGAACATATAAAATCATTACAACACACCAATATCGCTGAATCAGTGGGAGCCCTGGGCTTGTTTCCCTGCAACAAGACGGTGCCATCGAGGAGCGATGGGAGACAGCGATACTCAAAGGGGATTCCTTATGTCCAGTCTATTCCGCAATTTGGTTTTCGTTGCATTCATTGCAGAGATACGTTGGAAATGGAAGCAACGTTTTCAGTGCTTTGGTGGCTATCTCAGGATATTTAGCCTTGACTTTGATCCGGAATGCCGGCAAAGATGTTATGTCAAACATACTTTTCAGCCCGCCATCATTTGCAAGCTTGAGGAGTTGATCTTCTTCCCGTGCTGACATGAATGACATGTGGGTAATGACCTTGCGTGCGTTCAAGTTCAACAGTGTGTGACAGGGAATGAGGAAAGGTGCAGCTGACTCATATCGCCAAATCATATCGTTTCCTCACGGCCCGGTAGCACATGCGTTGCTGCCCAGTACTGGTCCGCGGCCCGGTGGTTGGGGACCACTGCAGTATAGGAACCACAGTACTGTGGCCACTATGGTCGCAGGGACTGCTGGATGTCCTGGGGTTTCAAAAGGGACAGGGAGGGAGGGTAAATGAGGTGGGGGAGTGGCATTGCTAATTAGAGATAGTATCATGCTGCAGAAAGTGGGGATGTCGTGAAGGAGTCAACTAACTGAGTCAGTGCAGGTGGAAGTCAGAAACAGGAAAGGAAGAAATGAATTTATTGAAAGTGTTCAATAGGCCTCCCAAAAGCAATGGGGACACTGAAGAATGGACTGGGAGGCAGATTTTGGAGAGGTACAAGATTAACAGGGTTGTCGTCATGGGTGATGTCAACATCCTGAATATTGATTGGCTCCTCCTTAGTGCAAGGAGCTTAGGTGGGGAAGAATTTGTTCAGTGTGATGAAGAAAGATCCCTGGCACAATATGTGGACAGTCTGATTAGATGAGAGGCCATACTGAAGCCAATAAACCTGGTCAAGCATCAGAATGATTGGCGGGTAAGCATTTAATAAGGGGAGCGCAAATTATGATGGGCAGCAAATCCGGAGCTTAAATTGGGAACAGATGTTCTCAGGGAAATGTACAATGAAAATTTGGAGGTTCTTTAGGGAGCACTAAAGATAGGGTTCTAGAAATTTATGAAGCAGCCAGGAATGAGCCTAAGAAGAGGCTTAGCAGAACCAGATGGGGACAAGCAGGATTTTAATAAAAGCCTTCTGCATGTAGGTGAAGAACTTGAGCAAGGCTAGGACCAACCAGGGATTAAAGGGGAAAATGTACCTGGAATTGGAGTAGGTAGTGGAGATCCTTAATGAATACTTTGCTTCGGTATTCACTAGTAAGCGGTTAGTGTAGAACACGCCATTGTGCTGGAACATGTTGAGATTAAGAAAGGGGCACTGTTGGAGCTTTTGTAAAACTTCAGGATAGATACGTTCCCAAGGCTGGTTACTATGGGAAGTAAGGAAAGAGATTGCTATGCCAATGGTGATGAACTTTGCATCCTTACTGGCCACAGGAATAGTGTCAGAAGACTGGAGGATGGCAATTGTTATTCCTTTGCTCATGAAACTAAATAGGGAAAATCCTGGGAAATATAAAACAGTGAGTCTTATATCAGTGATGGGTAAACTATTCTCGGAGACAGGATTCTTAGAGACAAAATTTCTAAGCATTTGGAGAAGCACAGTCTGATTAGGGAAAGTCAGCATGGCTTTGTAAGGGGTAGATAGTGGCTCATGAGCCTGAATTAGTTATTAGAGTTAGTGTCAAAACAAGTTAATGAAGGTAGAGCAGTGGATGTGGTGTATATGGATTTTAGTAAGGCATTCGGCAAGTTTCCTCATACTAGGCACACTCAGAAAGTCAGGGGGCATGAGATCCAGGGAAATTTGGCCTTGTGGATTCAGAATTGGCTTGCCTGTAGAATGGTTATAGATGGAGCATGTTCTGGCTGGAGGTCTGTGATTGATGGTGTTCCGCAGGAATCTGTTCTGTGTCTTCTGCTTCTTGTGACCTTCATAAATGACTTAGGTAGGGAAATGGAAGAGTGGGTTAGTAAGTTTGCAGATAACGAGAGGGATGGTGGTGCTGTGGGTAGTGTCAAACGTTGTTGTAGGTTACTATGGAACATTCAAGCAATGCACACAGAATGGTGGAGGAACTCAGCAGACATTTTGTGTGCGTTGTTGCTCAGATTTCCAGCATCTGCAGATTTTCTTTTGTTGGTATTATGGGACATTGATAGGATGCAGAACTGGGCTAGGAAGTGGCAGATGAAGTTCAATCTGGAGAGATGTAAAGCGATACACTTTGGAAGGTCGAACCTGAAGACAGAATACGAGGTTAGTGTCAGGATTCTTAGCAGTGGGAAGAAGAGAGGGCTCTTAGGGTTCATGTCCATGGGTCCCTCAAAGTCACAACACAAGCTGATAGGGAGGTTAAGAAAGTGCAAGGTGTGCTGCCTTAAGTCAGTTGGGGCTCTGGGTTCAAGAGCCACAAGGTGCTGTTGAAGCTCTCTAAAGCTTCGGTTAGACCACACTTAGTGTCACAAACATGAGAAAATCTGCAGATGCCTGAAATCCAAAGCAACGCACACAAGATGCTGGAGGAACTCAGCAGGCCAGGCAGCATCTATGGAAAAGAGTTAACAGTCGACATTTCAGGCGAATCCCTTCATCAGGACTGGTTTGTGTTGTGTTCTGTTCTGGGGTTGCCTCACTTGGAAGCTTTAGAGAGGGTACAGAGGAGATTTACCAAGACATTGCTTGGATTGGAGAGCATGTCGTATGTGGAAAGGTTGAGTAAGCTCGAGCTTTTCTCTTTGGAGTGTAGATGCATGAGAGGTCACTTGATAGAGTGGACAGACAGCAGCTTTTCAGCAGGGTGGCAATAGCTAATATTAATAGTATAATTTTAAGGTGACTGGAGGAAAGTAAAGGAGGTTGTCAGAGATAGGGTTTTGTTTACAGAGAGCGTCAGGTGCCAGGAATACACTGCTGGTGGTGAAGGTAGAGGCAGGTACATTGGGGCATTTAAAATATTCTTAAGTAGGCATATTGTTGAAAGAAAACTGGAGGTCTTTGTGCGAGGGAAGGGTTAAATTGATCTTGGAGTAGTTTAAAAGGTTGGCATAACATTGTGGGCTAAGGGGCCTGTACTGAGTTGTACTGTTCTGTGTTCTATATTCACTGGTTACTTTTAATTCCACAAGAAAAATTGGAATCCCAAAAGATTTCTCAAGATCTTGTGTATCAACTGTAGTTTTGGACCATTTTGCTAATTCTGCTATTACTAGCCAGCAGAAATCAAGGATTCATCAGAGCTGTGTTTTCAGTACTGTAACTGATCCCCAGCCTCAATCCCCATGCTCCTAATGTCCTTGAGTCCAAATGTTAACCAGTCCCAGTCTTGAATATAGTCAATGATTGAGTATGCATAGTTCTCTGGGAGTCGGATCTTTCACCTAAATCAGTCTCTAAAAGCTGATTCTTTTCTTTGAGACTATGTACTTTGTCTTGTAACCTCAGAAGTAGCCTTTCAGTATCTACCCCTGATCACTGTAAGTTTGTCGAAATCACCTCTCACTTTTCTGAACGTCAGTGAACATGGGAACTGGTGAATCTATCCACATCGTCCTGTTAATCCGGGAGGAAAAATATGGAAATTTTTACTTTGTGAGTGGGAATTGAAGAAACCAACAAATTATTGGTTGGTGGCTTTTGATATTCCATCATCTTTTACTTTTGCCATGTAAACAAAGGCACTTTCATTCAGCAAAGTGACATAATAGAACAAGACTTTAGGATAATCTGGATTTCCAAATGAATATGATAAATCAGATAGCACTGTCTAAGTGCAATATGTTGGGTTAGAAATTTATTGTATTCTGTACAAAATATATACACTGGTAGTGACTGGAAGATTAGGTAAACTTCAAAAATTCAGATCCATTGTAGTCAATTATTGTTAACGTACATTGTACATTTTAACATCAGCAAATTTCTATGGTAAAGATTATCATCATCTAAATTCTTTTTCACTTATTTTGAAAGAAGCGTAGCGATTAGCAAGAACAATTGGATGCTAAAACTGTCACATCATCAACCTTGATATCCAAATGCAGCTATTAGAGCAATTTTTAAAATTGGACAACTAAGTAATTCAGGAACCGTAAAGTTTCGTTGTGAGGTGCTGTGGCTCATTCTTGCAACTCCATCAACAGTACTCCCCTTCCCACTGCATCTTCCTGTGCAGCCACAGGGAAATGCAACCCCTGTCACTTTACATCCTTCTTTCCCACTGCTTGGGGTTCCAAAAACCGTGAAGTCTCAATCTCCATGTATTTCTCTGAACTTAGTCCAGTTGGCAACATGAAAATGTGTCTTCCATATTGGCAAAACCAAATATGGGCTAGTTCATTGCATGAAGGAACACTTGGTATTGGTATGGAAACACCAAGGTCTTTGGATGGAAAGGCAGTGGATTCGATGCAGTACATCATTGGTAAAGCCCTCCCAACCATTGAGCGCATCTGTACATGAAACGCTGTTGCAGAAAAGCAGCATCCATCATCAGAGATCCCCATACCCAGGCCATGCTCTCTTCTCACTGCTGCCATCAGGTAGCAGGTACAAGAGCCTCAGGACTCGCACCACCTTAACCATCAGGCTCTTGGATGAAAGGGGATAACTACACTCCCTTGCCCCATCAGTAAAATGTTCCCACAACCAATGATTCCATTTTAATGACTCTTTATCTCATGTTCTTGTTATTTATTGCTATTAATTTATATTTGCATTTGCACAGTTTGTTGTCTTCTGCACTCTGGTTGATCTTTCGTTGATGCTGATATAGTTTCTACTCTGTAGATTTGCTGAGAATGCCCACAGGAAAATGTATACGGTGACATACTTGTACTTTGATAATAAAAATGACTTTGAACTTGTTGCAGCCAAATGCGTGTCCTTGGGTCTCCAGTTTCTCACTACTTTATTTGGCTGTCCCAATCCCATTCAGAGTCCTCGACCCTTCACTCCCTACACTGTTTCAATGCATCATAGGTGTATGGTGACTTTGCACTTGATTAGACTCTAGATGGCAGAATGTAGTAAAGACTGCACAATTAAAGAGTGCTATTTGCTCCACTGGCACTGTGGTCACTGTGGCAGTTTTCTTAATAGATGCACTGTCACTAATGCTGCTTTTCTCTTCACTCATGTCATTCTCTTTAATCTTTGCTTTACAGCACATATCTGTATTTTGAATAAACCCATTTCTGAAGCATTTTACTTCAAATATTTTCCAAAATTCACATGTGAATTTTGTGAAATATCATTTCCTTTTATTAGCTTAGACTAACTCAGATGAGTAGCATATTAAATTTATACTGTAAGTCAAGTTTAATGCCAAGGATTGCAGCGGTATTACTCACTGCATTAACAGTTCCCTGCCGAAGATGCAAGAACACAATTTCAATACACTCAGTCAGGTGGAACTATCACATTGTGGTGGAATCAACCCAGTATTTATGATCAATAAAGTATAAACCCGGCTTTGAATAATAGCACTAATGTGAACCAGGTTGCCATGCCTGTCCTTGTGCTTAACTGACAGAATACTGGTGCTGTTAAAGGTAAAGTTTTGATGTCAATATAGTACTTACCAGGTTCTCCATTTCTGCCTCTTCTACCTCGCTTTCCTGGAGGACCTTCAACAAAACACAGACTGAGTTAGACTGTGCTCTCCAATAATCCCCACTTGACAAAGAAACCCTTTTATAGAAACGATCCACAAAGAACACAAGAAGCAGTTTAATGGCTTGTCATCCCTCCCAAAACTTGGGAATCACTAAGCATAGCTGAACTTTCCCCTGAGATCTTGCTTCATGGACAAACAAAATATATTCCCAGATAGCCACAATTCCTCAAACTTACCTGTTGTATCTACTTCACTCTACCTAGAGCAGGGGTTCCCAATGTGGACCTCCTGCTTAATGGCATTGGCCCATGGCATAAAAAAAGTTGGGCAATCCTGATCCAGAGCAAAACTGGAATTTGAAAATAATGATATTACATTGGAAGGGAAGGAATTTATGATGGTGAGTAAGGTGGAATGAGGAGTGATATTTGTCAAAATTCCATGTAATATAATCCATGGAAACCTGCAATAATTACCTTATGGAAGTCAAGTTGAAACTAAGTTATTCCTGGACATTAGGTCTAATGCTGTTTTATATGTACCCATTTGAACCCATATAATTGCAGTATTACAGTGGGCATGCAACAAACTCAAATGCAGACAACTCTTTAATTTTGAAAGAGTTGTATTCCACAGGAAAATAAGGTGAAGTATAAATTAAAAGTGTTTTCACGGAGGCAAGGCACCACACAAAAGTGGAGAGTTGATAATGTAGATGATGTCAGAGAGTAACATAGCAAGGGATCTCAGCCTTCAGAGCTAATGCTAACCACAGAGTACCCACCCATATCAATACAGTAGATTCCGGAAACAGTAAAGTTCGACCCAATTAATTGACTGCCCCAATTAGCTGAAGTTTCTTGGAAATAGTTAAAATGGCATAAAAAAGACAAATTACCATTTAACTGAGTAACAAATTATGTATTTAAATAAAACACAGAACCAATTAGAACATTACCAATACTACTACAGTAGCATAATACCGTGTATTAATTCCAAATAGTTACCGATGTTGGAATTCAGTGTACACTGCTGCATTCTTTTCGTTAACTATAAATGAACAAAATCAGCACACACACCTAGTACAGATACAGGACTGATTTCATACAATGCTTTCAATGATGGCATCCTCCAAATCTTCATTCTCTTTGTAACATTGAAGATGACTGCCATTCCTTCACATTCTTCATACTTCTGACTTGTTGAAGTGGTGAAATTGTTTCATTTTCACCCCTGGTCATTTCTGGCATTTCTGAATGCTTGAAACTACAGTGATCCAAACAGTTCTGAATTGTCTTACTGCTTATTTGTCGCCAACTATCAGTGACACAAATCTCTGATAATTTGAACACAAGCACACACAACTGATGCTGTATAAAAACTATTTGCTCTAAGCACAGCGTAGTGTCTAACTGTTACACAACTGCACGCATCTGATGCCACTTAGAAACTGTTTGGCAACAGTCTCCTCTCCTAATTAAGCAGCATACCGTCCCAAATCAACGAAGGAAATCCTGGCTATTTTCTCGATGCGTTTAAGAGTCCTGTCAAATAAGCAGCTGCCCCATTTAATCGATGGCGTAATTATCCAGAATCCTCTGTATTGTATTAGTCTATTTTATTTTAATCTATACTATCTCATTCTCCCTAAATCCTGTCAGATTCTACGACTCACCTTCACAGAGAGCAATTAGCCCATCCCCTGCGTTTCCCTGGGATGTGGGAGGAAATCCAGACAGATCACAGAGAGAGCGCACAAACTCCGCACTAAAAGTACGGAGGTCAGGGTTGAACCTGTGTCACTGGAGCCACAAAGGAGCAGTTCTACAACCTGTACTACCCATGTATGCTGCCTGTTATGTATCACTTACAATCCAATTGGATGATCCTGTTAAACCAGAAATTGCAGCAATATAATGATAATTAAATACAAACTTGAAAAACAGGACTGTAGGTGTAGTAACATGGGCTGGAGAGCAACACTCACAACACGCTGGAGGAACTCAGCAGGTCGGGCAGCATCCGTGGAAAAGATGGGTCGATGTTTCGGGCCGGAACCCTTTGTCAGGACTAACGAAGGGTTCCGGCCCAAAATGTCGACCGATCTTTTCCACGGATGCTGCCTGACCTGCTGAGTTCCTCTAGCGTGTTGTGAGTGTTGCTTTGACCCCAGCATCTGCAGAGTATTTTGTGTTTATGATGGGCTGGAGAGGCAAGGCCTACAATTAATAGTGGGCTGTCAACCTGTAGCTTGATTGTTGCAGACTGAGGGTATGTACTGAAGGGACTAGGAACAAGCTCATAGGGGTAATCGAAATAGGATATTAATTATGTAGTGAGAGTAATATAGGACTTTTAAAGGTACAGGCATGAGCCAAGGTTTCAAAGACTGGAGATGCAAAGTTTTATCTTCAGGAATACATCCAGTGAATAAAAACAGAGAAACTCAATAAAAATTTGAAGATGGCCAACAGGAGGATTAAGGAAACTAATGTACAAGGAGCATTAAAGTAAAGGGGGAGTTTGATATTCTGTTACTTGGGTGTTGAAAGCAACTCCAAGCAGCTGAATATTATGCTCCACAGGAAGTCTGAATATGCATGAGTTGTTGTGCTAGTGTTTGGGGACAGTGGGGCTGAAATGGGGAAATGACAAAGTATTGAAACTAAGAAGGGAGTGCCAGAAAAACAATCTATAAGGTCAACTAATGGGAAAAAGTAAAACAGATACTGATAATGTTCAAAGGGGAAAAAAATAACATGAGGTGGAAGAGAAACTGAACCAATTCTTAGTGAAATGACCGTTAAAATTAGGTGATTATTCAGGAAACAAATGGAATAGTGTGAAATAAAAGGAAAATTAATGTTGTAATGCATGTGTTCCAATGTACCGCGGAACCTGTCTCCAACTATCTTATGGGAATATCTAAATTTAAACAGATTCTCGATGGCAAACCAGACATGAAAACAATGAGAATGGTATACTTAGGAGGGAAAGAAAAGTTTAAAAAAAGGACATCCTGAACACAATTGTAAAAGTTAGTATGGGCCAGTATGGGGAATGGACAATGATAGTACTGATAGAACATTGACAAAAGAGACAGAGTAATTGGGTAATTACAGACTAGGAAACTTAAAATCTGTGCTCCCACACATAATTCAGGTTAAAAATGCCAAATGTCCAGCTGAGAATAAAGCTTGAAAGAAGCATTCCTAAGTGCTTTCCTAACAATGACAATCTGCTCTTAACTACTTTGAAGAATTTAAGAATTTGCTACCAATGTAAAGAAACTGGAATAACAGCAATACATTCTTCTCACTGTCTCAGTATGTAGAGTACAAGCATTATCGTTTTGAAGTTAGCGGTCAAAGAGAGCTGTTAAGATGGAGGATGGGTAACCTGCAGGTATGTAAGGAGCTCAGAGACGTCTTGTGTAGTGGTTTATCTAAAACTCTGGGCTGCACAGTTACAGTTGCTGCCTCACAGATCGACAAGTAGCTGGGAGAACCAGGTGCTCTGCTTTCCTCCCACATTCATGTGACATGCTGGGAATTGACAATGGTAAATGATTCTTTGATAGGTTGGGGACAAGAAGAATTAAAGGGGGACTGATGGACATGTGTGAGAGAGAATAACCTGCAGGAATAGAGGGAAATAAGGAAAGTGGGAATGAGACTGGTAGGATTGTTCTCCTAGGAACTGTCATGGACATAATGGGCCAAAATGCTTCCTCTTATGTCTCTGTAAATATAAGATCTCTGCCTCAATGATTGATCCCTTACTCTGAGGATGTGACCCTTGGTTCTAAATATCCTAGCAAAGGGAAACACCATCATCACATCTAACCTGCCAAGTTTCATATGGTTCGATAGTTCCATTTGATATCAGGGAATGTATACAATTTGCAATCTGAAATTCTTACTCTCTGCAGACAGCCTCGAAACAGAAGAGCGCCCCAAAGAGCGAGTGATAGTAAAAACGTTAGAACCCCAAAGCCTCCCTACTCCCCCTCCCACGCATAAGCAGCAGAAAAGCATTAACCCTCTCTCTTCCCCACTTACTTCAGCAAAAAAGCATCAGCACGTTCCACCCACCAAGCAAACAATAGCAACGCCCCGAAGAGAGACCATGATCTGCAGTACAACAAAAACTAATCGTTCACCCGACAGTTCGACATACCACAGGCTCTCCCTCTCCCCAATAAAGGGGCAGAGAGGTGTCGCACAGCGAGAAGGGAGACTAACAAGCCTCTATTTATTTCCCCCAAGTTCCCCCAAGTTTTATTTCCCCCAAGTTCTCTGCTAAGAATCAGCAACAAACAACTCTTCCCCACCAATGAGAGAGAGAGAGAGAGGGAGTGATCTGAGTACAGACCCCTCTGACAGGTGATCTGCTGTTTCCGATATTCCGTTTTCTCTCCCAATGTTTCAGTCAGCAGCTCTGGCATAGAATCGGCTCATCCCCAGGAATGCAAAGCCTCGGAACCCCAAAGATGTGCTAGTCCTTTAGGCCAAATTTTATACATTTTAATGTGAATTCCCCACTTACTCTTTCAGACTTATGAGACTAGAGGCAAAGTTTGCAGAATCACTCTTCAGAGGACCTGCTATTCCAGTTATCAATTTGATTAACTTTTATTACACTTCCCCACTCACAATTATCTCTTCCTGAGATAGGGAACATACACCCATGGACAATATTCTGTAACTCCGTATGAATTACAATACGATATTTGTACCTAGTTCCCCTGCAAAACAGGCCAATATACTCTATGATTTCCCCATTGCTTGCTGTACCTGCACACTCAAACAGAAGGAATTAACCCCCTTATTTTGTTCTGATTGTCTTCTGAATGAATAAGATGATTTCCTTATTTTATTTATCCATATTCTCTGATTAGAAATAATCTTGTCAGGAAAGGAAAGGGCAAACTGGAAGGAAATATCAAGAAGAAATAAGAGGAAGAAAAGGAAGAGCAAGCTTTTGGTGACCGCATGGTGGTCCAAATGAAGTGGAGCGATGAACATCAACGGATCGGCTGCCAGCTGGGTTCCAGTTAAAGACTAGTATTTCCAATGGCCTGCAGTTGTTGGAACTAGCTTTTTGGCCCGTGCCGTAGTTTTGAAGAGTAGTTACTGCTTCATGCACTACATGCATGCTGCAGCCAACTGCGCTCTTGAAGATGTCGGAGGAACGAGAACAGCTTCTTCACCTATGCCATCTGATTTAACCCATGAACACTGCCTCACTACATAAGATGGTGGAATTTGCAGGGAATAATGTGTTGGATGTGAGGGTCATGCGGTGGGTAGGCAAGGACAAGAGCAACCCTATCCCTGTTAAGGCAGCTGGGAGGATGCCTGGGAAATGGAGGAGATGCAGGAGAGGGCAGCTTCCTACAAATCTGCAACTCTCTTTGGGCACGGTCTGCAAAGCAATGTAGTTGAGATCTGGTGATCCAGTCTATTTTGCACATGTATGTTCTTTTGTTGATCCCTGGAGTATTGTATCAACCTGCTTTACCTCACCAACTTCAAAGTCCTTTCTCCGTTAAACAAATTCATGTGAAGGGCCACATTATAAGGGCAATAAACTTTAACTGGATATTCAGCAGGTGTCACTCCAGTAAAAGTAAATGGGGGATGTTAACAGGATCCACATTAAAGCAAATCTGTGAAGATGGAAAGCAAACCCATTTTTTCAATCAGTTCAGCACACACACTGGTTGACACTTGAACATTGTGCTCGGTGAATCACTTAAACCCATGCATTTTGTACAGAGTAGAAAGATGAAGCAAACCTTCAAGCTTTGGACTGAGAAACAGGAAGCGGATTTAGTCCAATTCAGCCTTTTTAGCTGACATGGACATAACAGGACAGAAATCTGCCTTCATTGCTGTAAATTTCTGTGTAAAGAGTGATAACAGCATATTTGCAGAACATGGTATGAATCATAAGTTTTATCAAATAAAAACAGAAGTAAAGCTGACTGCTTTATTTCTTCATACCTTTGTGGCATGGTGCAGTGCTGTGTTAAAGTTATAAGGCAGTGTGAAGGAATTTTTCAACAGCAATCTGAGAGAAAAATGCAACTGAGCCATGGTTGCATTTGCTCTCTGTGCAGATCACTAGCAAACGGTGACATCATTCACTGTAAATGGGATAAATCAAAGCAAGTCGAAAACGAAGAAATCCTTCCTTTAAAACATTTCAGTAAAAGAACGTTAAATAAATAAAACAATTGTTCTGGTTTTCCAGGCAAACAAACTATTTTTGTAACAGAACATTGGAAATGGCCACCGATTACTCTATGACCCTGGGTAGAATATCATCTTTTAAAACATACAACACAAAGGCAGGACATCAAAGTATCTGCAATGGACTTTAACATTCAAGTTGTGTATTTTAGACAGTTAAGGGTGATTGTAAATTGGACTGCCTGGCATAACAAAGGAGAACTCAACTTCACATTGTGCATTTAATTTCTCACCCATTTCCAAAATGATTTCCAAATCTAAAAGACCTGTACATTGGAAGTTTGTTCCTGATGACCTGGGTTGTGAATAATTCCCAACACTTGGATCGAGAGGCAGAAGGTGACATAAATAATGCTGACATTCACTCATAACTTCTCAGAGAACTTCACACCCCTGGTGTTCAGCTGGGGTGCTTTTCCCGCGTTCCAACTTCTCCAGTGCACTATAAACTATAACTAGCCATGTATTTCCTTGCCTGCAAACTAAGGTGGGCTTAAACGGTCCTTAAAGCGTGGAAAGATAAAGTTGTATCTTGAAATGTGTAAGAATATGTCTGAATATTATAATTTTCTCTGGCACTTACTCACATATCCTGTGATCATTAAATGCTGCAAACTGGGTGAGCGTCACACGTTCAGGTTTAAATGCCATCACGTGATTGAATTCTGCAAAGCTACAATTCCAATGAGGTAATTTAGGGTGCAGGTGCTACATGTCTGCTAGCTTTTAAAAAAAATGTTACTGCCTTTGTTAATCGCACAATTTGCTTGATAAAATTGACAGCTAAACATTTCCCCATGCAAAGAATGTGCTTTTATATATTGCAGGTGAGATTCACATCATTTCTGTGTTGTAGAAATCCATCTGCATTACATATTCTATACCATTCATCAGTGCTCCACAAATTTTTTTGGTGTTAAAGGCAATAGCTCTCTTGGCTCCCTTAGCAAAGATCAGATGAACATTTAAAAAACATAAATTGTTGAAAATTCCTACTAGACTCCCAGAATCATTTTCAGCAAATGTTGAAATGTAGATGCTTTTGCAGAGCACAGCAGAGGTTGGATACCCGTGCAGATGTTGGCAATCAAATGGATTTCATTCCTGATTAATATTGATCATAAAAAGTGGCAGCATTCATTGTTTTGGAGGTAAATTCAGGGAAATAAAGTATTTGATTCCAAAAACGATTAACAGGGCTCCTTTGGAAAAATTAATGGTTAACAAAAGTGCCATAAATCAGTTTTAATGTGACTGTGCATATCTCTAATCAAGTACTAAACTCAAAGCCAGATGGCCATTTATTACTTGAGTTTTACTAATTCCTTGCCAAGTTAGTAGAGTTTCTGAAAGAGGATACTTCTCCACCTTGAGTGCTGAGGGCTTAGAAGTGTGCGACGAAGGAATAAGAAGGTGATGGCATGTCAACTTTGCTTACATCACTTTCTGCTGTTATCCGAGGCAGGCCTTAATGGTGTTTGGCTACTGAGCGCGCCTCAAGCATCTGAGCTTCTAAAATGCACATGTGGCAAATGAAACTTAAAATGGCATTAACAGAACAAGGACATGGTTAGCAAGTTCATCATTTATTGCACAATCCGAAATGCTTATGAGAAGGTGAGTTACTTGTGTGGTAAAAGTGGGGCGTTCTGGGGCTTTTACGGGGTGACAGTGAAGGAATTAGCATGTGCTTCCAAGTCAGAATGGTGTGTGACGTAAAACATTAAAAACAGTAGACTCCTCTAAACACTTACACTGCTCTTCACTTAGATTATGCTGATCCTCTGTCTCAGCTGCTGGCTATCTCAGCATTCTTACTATTTGATACACTTAGATTTCCTAAAACTCTGATTCCCAGAAGTTCCTTCTTTGAACGCAGTGAACAACCAAGAATCCACCCCTCTTCCTCACAGAAAGTTCCGCAGATTTACAACTTTCTGCACAGAGGAGCTTTCTCTTCGTCCACAGTGGCTGTCCCACGATCCTGGCCCTTGGCCTTCCTACTTCTCAATGCCTTTGCCAGTCTCTCAACATTTGTCCTGAGATTCTTGTATGATGGGGAGGTCAACCCTCATTTTTTCAAACTTAATTTTAGCTCAATTTCTTCTTGATGAATAATCCCTCTTCTGTAGAATGAATCCAGTGAATGCAAGTTTACTCTGAGTAAGAAGACCATAACTGGACACAAAATTTTTGCGAAGAAATTTTTTTAGTCAGAGGGTGGTGAATCTATGGAATTTGTTGCCACAGGCAGCAGTGGAGGCCAAGTCACTGGGTGTATTTAAGGCAGAGATTGATAGGTATCTGAGTAGCCAGGGCATCAAAGGTTATGGTGAGAAGGTGGGGAGTGGGACTAAATGGGAGAATGGATCAGCTCATGATAAAATGGCGGAGCAGACTCGATGGGCCAAATGGCCGACTTCTGCTCCTTTGTCTTACGGTCTTATGGTCTAAAATCCCAAAAATGGTTTCACCAAACCTTGGTACATCGTCAATAAGCCTTCCTTACCTCTGTACTCTAGCTCCTTTGAATTTAAAAATAATGTACCGTTTGACTACTGCTGAACTGCCCATTTACGTTCTGTACCTTATAAAGCAGCAGACTCTGTACACCAGTTTCTGCTGTTCTCAATTTTTAATTATGTACTGCATAAAATTCAGGGTGTTAGACTCAACTTATTCGGTGTTACCTGCTTTCTTCACGTGGTGGAAGAAAAGTGTGCTGTCTGAGGCTGGTGGGCAGGGTGTAAAGGCTGGAAGGAATGGGGTAAAGATTGAGGGAGGATTGGGCATTAGAGAATGAGCTGGAGAAGGTACAGGAGAATCGACCTTCAGAAAATCAGGGGTTTTGTGGTAAATGGGGATGAGAAAGGATGGCATCTCCATTAGGTAACCTGATGGGGTGAGGAATGCCAACTATTGAGTGACGGGTGCTACCGATGTCAGGTGAGGGGGAATTGGGGTAGAATGCAGTTGTGGGACTAGCTGTCATGAGATCTTTGAATTAGAGCCGTTAAAGCCAATATTCGGAGAGTCACCGGTCATGGTTACTTTGAGCACCAATGTGGTCCAATCAAAGGAGCAACAACACGTGATGCACGTCCAATACAGCTCACATCGATGAGAAACATTACTCACCCAGGAGGTGCTTCATTGAAGCAATGATATGAAACGATCTGCAAAAGGTCCTCATTGGGCTTCATCCTGGGAATGATTAGCAACCCCACACAATGGCTGCTCAAGCAATAGAAATTCTCCCTAACAGAACTCACGAATCATGACCCAAAAGTCTGAGACACCGAGTAAAATTCACTTTCACAGAAGTTGTGTGAGTTCTCAACTTGCATTTCTGGAGTGCGTGCGCTGGTGGTGTGGATTTGCATCGCAGGAACTCACAGTACGGACCGTATTCTAGCAAAGTGAACTCCATCAATAGTGAAGAGCTGGGGAGGGAGGTTTGCTTTTATACATTCAGTCATTGGGTACTAAAGCAAACAGCACTTTCTGATTGAATTTCCAGAAGGTTCTCTTCCCAACAACGTTTACAAGAAGCACATTTTCCCACATTTACTTCAGAAGGACAGCTCCCCACTCCCCGCTTTCTGGATCCTTCTCACTGCTCTCTCTCCCATCTGGCTTTAGAGCAACCGAAAACTGAAATTCCTCCTGTCTTCTCGTTTGTCATTGCATAGACAGCAAATTTCTGTCAGCCGATCCCCACCTGATGCCACTATTTACCATGTACCAATCTTAAAGTGATTGGAAGAGGCTTCTCTGCCTGGTAAAATTGGCAGGTCCCATCAGTGGTGCTTTGGGAAGCACTCCACTGCATTTTGTTCATGGTCAGGAGGTGAGCCGGCATCCTCAGGACACTGACACCTCGGGACAGAGGTCATTAGTCATCAACAAGACCGACAATCGACCAGAAGATACAGGAGCAGAATTAGGCCATCTGGCCCATTGATCCATTTCCCTCTCAGCCCCAATCTCCTGCCTTCTCCCCGCATCCCTTCACTCCCTGACCAGTTAAGAATCTATCAGCCTCTACCTTAATATACCCAATGACTTGGCCTCCACAGCTACCCATGGCAATGAATTCCGCACAGATTCTCCACCTCCTTTGTACCATGTGAGCAACTCAGGCTGCAGGTATTGAGAAACAACTGTTTGGACTGTGCACTATGCACATTCCTTAGAGTTTCAAGTTGTCCCATTTTAATTCTCATCCCTTCACACTCTGCCCTGTACTTCACCAATGTAACCATTAGGAACAGCAGGTTATTATTCGTACAGCCTTCTGAACTCAATGATGAATTCAATGATTTCAGCTTGTATCAGAAGAAAGCAATTCTGTGACATATTTTCCATTTGTAATACTAATTCAGTTTTCCTTCACCACTAACAAGAGAAAATCTGCAGTTGCTGTAAGTCTGAGCAACACACACAAAATGCTGGAGGAACTCAGCAGGCCAGGCAGCATCAATGGAAAAAAGTACAGTCAACATTTTGGGCCGAAACCCTTTGTCAAACATGGCCTAAGCTCCTTGGTACTTTCTCTGCCCTGGCATTATACAGTTTTTATGTGTTATTTTGTATATTTTTATCATTATTAACCTATCAACTAGGTGTTTTCCTCAAAAGCATTGCACCAAAGTAACCCTGATATCACCCTTTCAGAGAAATGCCCTTTTATTCCCCCAAGAATCCCTCACGCCTCTCTGCAACGCAATAGTAAGTCCAGTTCTGACAAAAAAACTCTTTGACCTGAAATATTAACTCTGTTCTTCTTAATAACTGATTGTGGACTTCAGAATGGGTAAGATGAGGGAACACATTGTCCTCATTGAGGGATCTGAAGTGGAGGGGGTGAGCAATTTCAAGTTCCTGGGTGTTGATATCTCTGAGGACCTAACCTGGGCCCAACGTATCGCTGCAGCTACAAAGAAGGCACGACAATAGCTCATTTTATTAGGAGTCTGAGGAGATCCGGTGTGTCACCAATAACACTTGTAAATTTATACAGATGTAATGTGGAGAGCATTCTAACTGGCTGCGTCGTCACTGTCTGGTATGGGGGATGGGGTGGGGGAGGTGCTACTGCACAGGATTGAAAGAAGCTACAGAAAGTTGTTAACTTAGTCAGCTCCATCATGGGCACTAGCCTCTGTAGTATCCAGGATATCTTCAGGGAACAATGCCTCAAAAAGGCAGCCTCCATCATTAAAGGCCCCCATCACCGAGGGCATGCCATGTTCTCACTGTCGCCGTTGGGAAGGAGGTACAGAAGCCCAAAGGCACACACTCAGCAACTCCGGAACAGCTCTTCCCCTCTGCCACCTGACTTCTGAATGGACATTGAACCCGTGAACACGACATCTACTTTTTTAATTTCCATTTTTGCACTATTTATTCAATTTAACTATTTAGTATATATATCTATATATACTGTAATTGACATCTTTCTCTCCTTAATTAAGTATTGCAATGTACTGCTGCTGCAAAGGCAACAAGTTCCACGACATATGCTGCTGATATTAAACCTGATTCTGATTCCCACAGATACTGCCCAAGTTGCTGAGTGCTTCCAGTACTTTCTACTTTCGTTGGCACACTAGAGCGATGGGTTCACAATAACAAACATTTTGTTAGCTGCTCCCAGATTTCAACATCAGTCAGTTGTGGTCTCCCTAGATTTGGAATAAATTCTGTGAGACTGAAGGGAACAAGAAAGCTTCTCCAGGCTGCAAATAACGAGGGCTCCATGCTGCCACTCACTAGGTCTTGTCACCAGCACTAGTGCGAGGCTTGTTGCTTTAAATGGAGTTATAGCCCACGAGCACCTTGCACTATCACCCACCTGATAGTCAACACAATCTTTGCCAGCCAGGTCTGGAAAGTCTAATGTTGCAAATTTCCTTCCTTGGCTGGCATTCTCACCTTACCCTCCATCCATTCCATGATCTTATTTTATGGAGCTCAATAAGCATACTGTTAATTTGAGCAATTCCACACTTGCCTCTAGTTTGTTATGGGGTTAAGCACATTAACAAACAAGCCTTGATTTGTGCTTGCATGGGCACTGTTGCTTAAGGTTATTGTTCAGTGTGTTCCAGGAGATAAATATTCACAACATAAATATCATGATTCACCTGAAGCCTGATTTATTGGACCCAGTGAAGTTCCATTAAAGTCTAATCAGCTGCTTTTATCTACGTATTAATAAATTCTGGGTTAATAGCCAGAAGCAGAGTAGGAATAGTAAATACAGTATATCAAATGAAGTATCAAACCTATATTTCCTATGGATGTTTCCAAATCCCTCTCTAAATCTGAAGCTGCTGCATTAGGTTTCACATCTCATCTCTACGGCATTAGGCTGGAGCCCAAATTTCTTATCAGTCCATTTTAGCCTGTTAGAGAGGACCTAGAGTGAAGGCTTTGCTTCATGGAGACCAGTCTGAACACTCTCATTTGAAGGTTTCATATGGCCCACCCATGATGCTTGAACTGTGCCAAGAAATAGTAAAAAATCTTTTATTTTGAAGGCATCAGTCAGCTTTTTGCCGTTTGCTGATTTGACATGAATGCCTCTCTGTGCACATACAGAATGAAGACATAACATTTACAAATCTGGGAATAATGCAAAGATCACATTTCAACACATGCAGTGAACAGACTTGATGCCCAAGTCCAATTGTATCAGATCTTTACAGCTCCCATGGCCATGGACTTGTCCTTTTAACAATGGTTCCAGTTCCTCAAGTTTCAGGCTTGAACCAGTTGGTTTCAAAAATTCATCCTCTTGTTCAGGTCCCAATTACCCTGTTGTGTCACTTGCATGTAATCTTACTGATCACACTTTTCCAGCTCATATTTGGGTGTGAACTATAACTTTGCATTGTTTTGTCTTCATTCTAACCCTTGGGCTGAGCAATCCTAATTTATTAACACAATTTGCATCCTCTTGCCACACATTTCCCAATGCATGCTTTTAGTTTGTTCCAGTGGGGAAAAAAAAACAGTAATTGTGGTGTTTCGTTTAGCTGCAGCACATCATATTGGCTGAAAAAGGATGATTTAGTTTGAATAGATGTCACTGTCTACAAACAGCTCTGGCACAGATGCCCAGATGGAAAGTTGCCGAGCTATTCAACAAATTGACTTCTACTTCAAAAGGTAATCAAGAACTGACAGTGATCTTCCAGTCTGTGGGGTTCAACTTCTCAGCTTGCCTGCAGTCAATTGTCCTGACCAGAACAAAGTCCACAGGAGTTGGAGGAGAGGTGAAGAGTTGCAGGCACTTGCTGGGAGGTCACACACACAAAATGCTGGAGGAACTCAGCGGGTCGGGCAGCATCTATGGAAAAGGGTGAACAGGCGACATTTCGGGCCCAGACCCTTCATCAGGACTGGGTGGATGGATTTGGTGGGATGCGTTTGTAATCACCTTCTTTAGGGAGATTCCCAGTGCAAGTTTAAAATAAAAAGTGGTTGCTGACTGGCTCAGGATTCAAGCCTGCCAAAGTACAAGCTATATTTCATCACATCTCTTGCAAAAGACTTCATAATTCACACGACTTCCATCCCTACAGAATGGAGTTCTCTCATCTCATCTTCAGGAAACTGGGTGGTAACCCTCAGCTGGAATGAAACATGAGCAGAACATCGCTCCTTTCTGGGCAAGGAGTGAGGCTTCTTAAATTAACAACTCTCTTATTAACCCTTTCTGTATGTTGATTCACTCCTCAAGAGGAAAACAGGGGTGTCACTCCTCAGCTGAAGTGATGAGATACTGTATGCTTCCTGCAGTCATAGAGACACTGCACTGGTACACTGGTACAAGGCTGGACCCTGCAAAGGGAGTTCATGGTTCAACAGTTTCTAAACATACATGCAAACATATAAAGTAGGTTTTAGGTGGAATCGACAAGTGGCAGGAAGCCGTTCCCATTGGGGATGGTGGAGTGCTAGTTGACTTAGTTTTAATATTATGGTGGTAGTGAATTGTATTCTCCCAGTGGTCATCCTGCTGCACTCTAGTTAACTCTTAGCTATACTTCCTTATTTTATTTTGGCCTTGAATGAGGCCATTCAGCCCATCTAGTCAATGTAGCCTCATAGAGCAGTCCCACTCCTCCACTCATTTTTCTTAGAATCCGTTCCCATCACCTCCACCACCTACTCACATTTACAGTGGCCAATAAACCTCCAGCAAATGGGAGGAAAGTGGAACACCCAGAACACAGCCACTCATCGATCTGCAAATTCTACACAGAAAGCCCTGGTGACTGAGATTGAATCGGTGTCACCAGAAGTGTGAGGCAGTGGCTTTACCAGCTGCTTCATGGTGCCACCCTTGCGATAGTGAGTGACCAGAGCTGGAGGCTAACCTGCCCAGTATGCTGGTAGCATCTGGGGGAATTAGTGGGGTACAGATCCTAGGGACATCCAGGAGGACCACAATCTTGGAGGCTTGTGTGCCTCAATGAGATAGAGGCTGGGTGGAGTCAACCTCTACGTTGGCTGGAGTCAGGGCCTTGTGCTTTGGCCCTTGGTAGGGTCACCCTTGCCAAACAGGTGAAAGAGTAGAGGCCTGGCTAAGAGTGGCCCACTGGTCCTCCAGGGTCGGGGGTTCATCTCAGGGCTAACAACCCCAACTAGTCACAAAAAAATTGTTACAGAAACAGCAATGAAGAATCCTTCTTCATCTGTGTGTGATGGTATGGACAGAGATGGAGGACCTTCATTACTGCCCTAAACGGCAGTGACATAACCAGCAGTAAGCAAGTAAGATTCCAGGGAGGATCACTGTGAAACAAGAATGGGCCCTGAGATGGAAGCAGCTAATATTAATTGCTGTGACGACTCAAGACGTGTGCCAGGAAGGTTGTCTCTCATTAGTCTTAATTTTCACTTGTCCAGGAGGATGCTGGCTTGCAAAAACATCTGTATGGATTAAAGCAGTAAAGGGAACAGCAAGCTGGGTCCGCAGACTCTGGCCTTCCTTATCTAGAACACGTAATGAACTATGTTTCCTACTTGCCGAGCAGGAATCATGGATCTTGTAATTTTGGTATAAAGCAGCAGTACAGTACGTTGAATGAAAAGGACAGAGGTTTGCCGAGGTGTGGAGGAGTTTATGACGTTGTGGCACAGCTGCTGAACAGAATGAAGCAAACCCAGTTCTTTTATCTGCATGTACAGAGCTGCTACTAAAATTGACAGGGAATATTGCTTTACCATTTGTCCCTGGCTAGAAAGAAAACACCATCATGATAAAACAATGTGCATAAAACACGGGCATATTCCCTTCCAACAGCTGTTAAATCCTTTACCCTAGTGAGTACTTTAGTTCAAGATCTCTGACAGGAGTAAGCACCACTTAATTTATGTAAGAACCTCTCAAAGTCCAACCCTGCGTGCTCATTGCGAGAGGCTGGAAATGGGTAGGGCCTGCCAACAGAGCTCTGGTGTAGCTCTATAGGCCAATCTCCTGTACAGTGGGTACAATGTTCATGAAACATTGAGGAACTCCAACTGTACCATCGACTTCAGAGGATGATGGAGACGGGAGGCCATTGATGGCCTACGCTGCACTGGGAGCTAAGGGCCCAAGAAGAAAAAGAATTTCTGTCAGAATATTTTGTCAACTGTATGTTGCGACTAAACATAGTAATTGATCGTCACCTGAAGCCAATGAATATAATGGGCAGCAATTCAGAGTCGGTGACAACCGAACTGAGAGCATCTGACAGTTTTTCATTCTGTTTTTTTTTGTATATTTCTTTCAAAAGTAAAAACATTTCCAAATTCATGTGAATGGTTAGATAACCAGCGTCTTACACCGGCAGTGGGCTGGTGAATGACCTAGTGAAAGAATCGAGAAAACGTTTGGGGTGATGTGGACCCTCATCGACCTCACATATAGTAATCTGCCTCACTTGCCATTTGAGGAAGGCTTGGCTGCATCTCCCACAGTATGTCCCTGAGCTCTCTGTATTGATCAGGAATTAAACTTGAGGAGCAGTTTACCAGCCCTTTCTGGGACCTTTGAAATCAGAAACCTGAAGATGCTGAAAAACTGGTTGGAAGCACTCAGTAAGTCAGGCAGCATCAGTGGAAAGCACAACAGTGTTACGGCTTCAGGTTCACCAGAACTTCCCAACACTTTCTAACACTTTCTCAGTTTTCACTCCAATGTAACGTTACACAGGCAAAAGCAAATACCTGATCATCGAGGACAACTCACTTTTCACTTTTAAATTAAAAATATCAATTTCAAATCAGTTCCAATTATTTTACTCCTGTCAGGAGCACAGTCAATACTTTATCTCATTTTATTTAATAATATCGGTCTACATCAGTCCTAAACCTTTACACATTCATTTTGGGAAAAAATAATTTTGGTAGCAAGTGTGTTAAGTCATCTTACAGTTGGGAGTGTTCCAGGTGGTGTAGCCAGCCCTTATATAATTAAAGGCAACATGTCATAAGTATTGCTTTGGAGAAAAATGTTTCAAAATATACAGACTATTAGGTTGAGTTTAATGTGGAATTATTACATTATATTGATGGAGAAACATCGCAGGCTAAAGTTACATTTATTTGCTGACTGGCTGACAGCAGCTACAACGAAGGCACAACAGTGGCTATATTTCTCAGGAGTTTGAGGAGATTTGGTATGTCACCAAAAACACTCATTAACATCTACAGATGTAGCGTGGAGAGCTTTCTAACTGGCTGCATCACCGTCCAGTATGAGGGGTGGGCTAGGGGGCGCTGCTGCTCAGGATCGAACTAAGCTGCAGAGCATTGAAAACTTAATCAGCTCTATCATGGGAACAAGCCTCCATAGGATCCAGGAAATCTTCGAGTATTGATGCCTCAAAAAGGTGGCGTCCATCGTTAATGACCCCCATTACCCAGGACATGCCCTCTTCTCATTTTTACCATCGGGAAGGAGGTACAGTAGCCTGAAGGCACACACTCAATGATTCAGGAACAGTTTCTTCTCCTCTGCCATCCAATTTCTGAATGGACATTGAACCCATGATCACTACCTCACTACTTTTATTATTTCTGTTTTTGCACTACTTATTTAATTGAACTATTACAAATACCTCCTGTAATTCACAGTCTTTCTGTTTTTTTTCTATTATTATGTGTTGCATTCGGTGATATTAAACCTGATCAGACCCACTGATTCTCTGAGTGTTTACCTCAATAAAGGAAGCCCCTTTAAAAGCAGCCCCTAGAGAAGCCAGAAGATGATCACGTGTAATGTTAAATTGTGGCCTGTTTTTACACATTGATCATTATTATTTCTTAATTTGACTCTTGCTAAACCCACTAGCAGATGGCATGCTACATATTTTTGTTAATTAATAAAACACAAAATATACTACCTTCACATCTTGATCATTTATACTGTTCAGTCAAAACATGTAGATGAAGCAATGTTATTCCATTGCTGGAACAATAGTAGGTCCGGTCACATTTCTTGAAATGTTGCACGCATTAAGGTGAAGGATGTAACTGTTGGTGGGATGGAATATTTTGCCATGTATAACGTCCACTGTTAGAGCCCAATATTTCAAAGACAAGAGTTGCCATGGTTATATATCTAGTTGACTTCACATTAAAAGAAATGGAAGAACTTGCATGTACATATACATGACCATTCTTGAACTCTAGCTGCCCCAAAGCAATGCAGTTATTTAATTACAGTTCAATAAGTTTCCAGTATTACTTAAATATAGTAGATGTGTCAGCCAATTTCCCCACAATCAGCAATAAATTAGTTGCTATTAGGAATGTCAATTTTAGCAATGCTCCAGGTTATATTCAGAAATATCCATTGGGACCTGTGATACCCATCAGAAACGAGTCTCCCTGCGGTGGCAGCCTGGATGTGGTGGTCTGGTCTACACAGTATTGGTAACATCCCTGCGGGAGAGGGGTCTTACCCATAACATTGACTCTGTGCTTCATTCCTGGCAATAGAATCCTATTTAACTCATGTAAATGTTTACATTTTACACAGCAGCCCGGTTTATAAATTCTACGAATGTGATGTACTATTTGGACAAAGTATGAGTAATTTTTGCTTCAGGTTTCATCTTCTGGGAAGGTACCGAGAATTATGTAACCTCATTTGCTGATAGTCAAAGACCAGACAAATCAATTAGTTACAATGAGTTTTGATCTGGGCGCAAATGCGTGGTTTTAAACCAATTGTGCCATCCTCCATTTATACCAGAACAATCATAAATAATACTGTTCAAGCCTAAACAAAAAATTTATTTCTAAGTCTTTCTGACTTGTAACTTTGCCAGCATTTCCTTCTGTTATAAGATAATTAAGAGCTCCAAAAAACAAAGTGGAAATACAGCAGAATCTTTTGGACGTGAGGAAATTATTTTGTGTAATAAACATGGCAGATTGGTTTATTATTGTCAAAGTGAAAGACTTTGCTTCGCAAGTTGGCCACCTAGATCCTTACCATCACATCAGTGCATCGCGGTAGTACGAGGGAGAAGGGACAAGGGAATGCAGAATAGTGTTCCAGCTACAGTGAAAGCGCAGTGCAGTGCTACATGGTGCAAGGCCACGATGAGGTCTGGAACCCATCTCACTGCTCAATAGTCTTATGCATGCTGAATATCATGTGGAGATGTGGAGCACCTGGACAACCAAGACTGAACTTTTCATTGAGTCAGCTTAGCATTCAACACTATCATTCCCCTGAAACTCAAGCTCATCACTATAATCAAAGACCTGGGCCTCAGTCACCCCCTGTACAACTGGATCTTCCACCTCCTCACTGGCAAACACCAGATAGTACGACGTCTCCATTAGCACAGGTGCATCACAGGGCTCTGTGTTTAGTTCCCTGCCCTACTCACTTTATACTTATAATTGTGAAGCTAAGTATGGCTCCATTGCCTAGTTTAAGTTTGCTGATGATGCCACTGTTATTGGCTGAAACGAAGATGGTAATGAACTGACATAAAGGAGGGAGATTGAAAATCTAGTTGAGTGGTGCCTCAGCGACAACCTCTCACTCAGCATCAGCAAAGCCGAAGAGCTGAGTATCGACTACGGGAGGAAGAAGTCAGAGGTCTATGAGCCAGAAATCATTAGGAGATGGCGGTTGAGAGGATCATTAGCTTTAAATTCCTTGCTGCTAACCTATCGGGGGATGGGTCCTGGGACCAGAACATAAGCACCATTACAAAGAAGGGACAACAGCACTTCTACTTCCTTGGAGGTTTGGGTAGATTTGGTGTGTCACAAAATCTTGAACAAAGTTCTATAAATGCACAGTGGAGGGGGTCCTGACTGGTTGATCACAGCTTGGTATGGAAACACCAATACCCAGGAACAGAAAAGCCTGCAGAAATGTGGTGGATACAGCCAGTCCATCACAGGCAAACCGTCCCCACCACTGAGTACATTTATATGGAGCACAGACACAAAATCAACACCCATCATCAAAGAGCCCCACCATTGGGCAGGAGGTATAGAAGCCTTAGGTCCCATATCAGCAAGATTACCCTACATCCGTCTGGCTCCTGAGCTGGCATGGATAACTTCATTCTGAACAGATTCTATGACTCACTTCCAAGGGCTCTTTACAACTCATGCTCTCAATATTATTTTTATTTCCACAGTTTGTCTTCTTTTACACATTGGTTGTTTGTCAGTCTTTGTTTATGTATGGTTTTTCGCAGAATTCTGTTGTATTTCTTTCTTCCTGTAAATGCCTGCAATAAAATTAATCTGAAGGTAGTAGATGCAAATTTCGATAACAAATTTACTTTGAGCTTTGATATACATATTAACTACACTCTGAGTGGCTTACCCACAAACACACTGCTTGCTCATACTTTGTAGGTTTCCATACTGAAGGAACTGGATGCCTTCACTTCAGCGGTTCCAAATGAAGCATAATGATAAAGAAACACTGGTACCAAACTTCTCTCCTCTATTAAAGCTACTGCGACATCTACAAATCCTGTGAACTTCCCTTCCGCCAGCAATTTTAATATCCGAGTAACCTCTGCTGTCTCGGCCGGAAACGCCAACTGTTTATTCATTTCCACAGATGCTGCCTGACCTGCTGAGTTCCTCCAGCATTTTGTATGTGCTGCTCTGTATGTCCAGCACCTTCAGAATCTCTTGTGTTTAAAATGTCCTCCTTGATGCTTTTCAACCTTTGTGGTGTTTTGAAGTGTAGGTTATGGCCTTGTATCAAAGTTTAAAAGACAGAAAGTTACATACATACTACATGTCCATTGTAAAAGTGCATCATTAAGATCTACTTGGAATTAGCCGATCATCCCCCTAGTCCTCAGTACATTTAACATTCTGTTTCATTAGCACTAAACATAATCAGATGACATTGTAAATCAAGCCATCAACAAATCAACACATTGAAGTATAAGTGTGCCACTGGTTCAAAGATACAAGTAAAACTGAATTAGGAGCAAAGTTATTTGTCTTCTAGACTTTCCATTCTGTAGATCCTCAGCCACTCACGGCATGAGTCAAGGAGTAGACCGGATACGATTCATTTCCCCCTTTCCTCCTGCCCAAGAAAAAAACTGGTGAAAGTGAATGAACTCAGTGGCACTCTCAGTGAATCACTGGTCAGCATTACTCTTCAAGACAAGCGTGGTGATGTATCAGCTATGAGATGCCATCAATTGGCTTTCCAAGTTTCAGTACTGGTGTAATTTCTGTTTCTAAATACATATGCTGCTTTATTACAGAATTAATCCTCTTCTCAGCCTGCGGCTTTAGTACAGAACCACATCTATTCTCAACCTGAAGCTTTAGCACAGAAACACATCTATTCTCAACCTGAAGCTTTAGTACAGGACCACATCTATTCTCAACCTGAGCACACCAGATTAACTTGGAATTTGTAATGCCAGTGTAGGAAATGCTTTGTGGTATTTGAAGAGGTCCTTTACCTGCAAGCTTTCGGCCAAATTATTCCAAAATAAATTGTGTTTTCTACAAGTGAAGACTGTTCTAGAAATTGAAGTTGTCCAAAGCATTTTCTTTTCAAAATATTTGCAAGGAAGATGATTTTCCTCAAGGACATGCTAGAGAATGCACAAAGTGAACAAAGTTGCCTTAATTATCCCTCATAAATTTAATTCCATTGATTCCAAGTTCTTTGCTATATTTCAGTGAAATGCTACAACATTCAGAGTGTGAATTATAGTAATTTACTTGAAAACACTTCTTACTTTGGTCACCTTCAGTTCTTTGCACCACCTGCTTTCGAATGTAGGCACCTGGCTATATCAGCTTACATGGACCAAAAACCAATAAGAAAGCATGATTCTTTCACAGAAGGTTAGCTGAACAACTGTAACTACTTCAGATTAGCAAAACGTGATGAGATTGGCATAAAATTTGATGCAAAGATATGTTTAGTTAAATCACAAAGACATTGATCAATTGATTAGGTTTTGAGGAGCCTCCCGAAAGAAGTGAGTGACACAGAGAGGGAGGCAACTTAACTAAGCATTGCAGGCAGATGAAACAAGCTCACCAGCAGTGGGGTGACAATGGTTTGGATTCCAGAAATGGAGGAGTGTATGGAAGGTTGGAGGAGTGTACGGAAGGTTGGAGGAGTGTACGGAAGGTTGAAGGAGTGTACGGAAGGTCGGAGGAGTGTATGGAAGGTTGAAGGAGTGTACGGAAGGTTGGAGGAGTGTATGGAAGGTTGTAGGAGTGTATGAAAGGTTGGAGGAGTGTACGGAAGGTTGGAGGAGTGTATGGAATGTTGGAGGAGTGTATGGAAGGTTGGAAGAGTGTATGGAAGGTTGGAGGAGTGTACGGAAGGTTGAAGGAGTGTATGGAAGGTTGGAGGAGTGTACGGAAGGTTGGAGGAGTGTATGGAAGGTTGTAGGAGTGTATGAAAGGTTGGAGGAGTGTACGGAAGGTTGGAGGAGTGTATGGAAGGTTGGAAGAGTGTATGGAAGGTTGGAGGAGTGTACGGAAGGTTGAAGGAGTGTATGGAAGGTTGAAGGAGTGTATGGAAGGTTGGAGGAGTGTATGGAAGGTTGTAGGAGTGTATGGAAGGTTGGAGGAGTGTACGGAAGGTTGGAGGAGTGTATGGAATGTTGGAGGAGTGTATGGAAGGTTGGAAGAGTGTATGGAAGGTTGGAGGAGTGTACGGAAGGTTGCAGGAGTGTACGGAAGGTTGAAGGAGTGTATGGAAGGTTGGAGGAGTGTATGGAATGTTGGAGGAGTGTATGGAAGGTTGGAGGAGTGTATGGAATGTTGGAGGAGTATATGGAAGGTTGGAGGAGTGTACGGAAGGTTGAAGGAGTGTATGGAAGGTTGGAGGAGTGTATGGAAGGTTGCAGGAGTGTACGGAAGGTTGGAGGAGTGTATGGAAGGTTGAAGGAGTGTATGGAAGGTTGGAGGAGTGTATGGAAGGTTGAAGGAGTGTATGGAAGGTTGGAGGAGTGGAAGAGAATCCAGCAATAGAAAGAAGTGGTATTATGGAGGGATCCAAAAATTTAAAATCTCAAACTTTTTTCAACCGTTATAGATCAGAACACTGACGGAACGTCAAAGAATATCAGGAATAAACAGGATAAGGGAAGGCGGAGCTTAGGATGATGGCACACTACGGTGACTCCTTTGCTTACATCTTCAGAAACAGCTCTATTTCTATCTTTAATACTCTTTTTTTCCCTTTTCAGGGTTCTTTTGAAGACCCTGACCTGGAGTTACACGCTGACTTCAGCTCCTTACGGGAATGGGACCCACTCTCAGGGCCTCACACCGGCTGCTTTTTGATACGCCAAGGACGCAGCCAGGAAGACTAGTGCACCTTCAGGGTGTCTCTGGAGGCGGGCAGACTTCAGGCCAGTGTCGCCACCTGGTGCATCATGGGAGACGGAGGATCGTAAGCAGTGAGCTGGTTGCTGCCTGTGTGCCCGGAGACCCGAGTTCTTTGGGCACAGAGCTCGGAAAAAGCAATGCAACAGACTTTTAACACCATAAATCAGCCAGTTGTTTTGTTGTGTCTCCCCTCTTGCTGTGAAATGGGGACATCTCTTTTTCCCTGATTAGGGAGAGAGGGAGCCCGTGGTACGTCAAATTACCAGGTGAACAAGTAGTCTTTGGGGTACTGCAAGTCTGTGTCTTTATTGATGCTTTGCTGCACACCTGAGTCCCCTCGGTGAGGGGGCTCTGATGCTTTTTTGCTGATGGAGAGGCGCGGGGACATGGCTTTGCTGCTGCTTTTGCATGGGGGGGAGCTGGGGGGGGGCTTTGGGTTTCTAACATTTAACTGTCTTCATTCTTTGGGGCTCTCATCTGTTTACATGGATATTTGCAAAGAAAAAGAATTTCAGGATGTATATTGTATACATTTCTCTGACATTAAATGTACTTATTGAAACATTGATAAAAGGAAAAGAAAAACTGTGAGAAACGTGTTTGGGGAGGGAGCTGACAGAACTGAGATTGGTGTGTGTGTGTGTGTGTGAGAGAGAGACAGAATACAAGAGCAGTGGATGGGGCTACAGGTTGTGATTAAGTTTCAAAGGCTTTTTATCTGAGGAATTTCTAAGAAAGCAAAGCAAAGTAGAAGCCAAAGGAACAAGTGTTACATTGGAATTGGAAATGAATTTTTAAATTATTATCATATGTAAAAAGGTACAGTGAATAACTCGCCTTGCATACAGCTATGTCATTACTCAGTGCATTGAGGTAAAACAATCCAGAATAAAGTGCAGCAATTACAGGGAGAGTGCAGTGAAGCTAAACAATAAGGAGCAAGATCAAAATGAGATTGGTGCTGAGGTCAAGAATCTATTTTGTTGTAAGAGCTAACCGAATCAGGTGAACACAAGCAGTTGATGTAAAGTGGCAAATGGTAAAGTGAACAGGTTAGGGAGCAGGAATAAACAGGTGTTAAGTGTTGGAACACAAGGCTGGAGAAGCTCACTGATAAAGTTTGGGTGAAACCTGGAGTTACAACTTTCAGTGGAGTCACTGAGCTTGGAAGATGACATAACTGGAGAGCTAGTGGGTTTATATGGACCCATTTACTGTGGTTTTTAAAACTGCAGTATAACTACAGTCTTGAAGCAACAGTGTGGTTGTTAAATTTCTTTTCTGGGACCGGCATGGAAGTGCCATTACAAAGAAGGCATAGCAGCCATTACTTTCTTCGAAGTTAGCGCAGATTTGGCATGTCATCTAAAACCTTGACGAACCTCCATAGACGAACAGTAGAATGTTTCCTGACCGATTGCATCATCTCCTGCATTTGGAAACACCAACACCTAAGAACAGAAAGCCCTACAAAAGGTGGTGATACAGCCTAGTCCATCACAGGAAAAGCCCTCCTCACCATTGAGCACATCTACGAGGAGCGCTGTCGCAAGAAAGCAGCACCCACAGTGAAGATCCACTTGTATAGATGGGATAGTCAACATAGCTTTACCTATGGTAGGTCATCTCCAACCAATCTTATAGAGTTTTGAGTAAATTACCAGGAAAGGTAAAGAAGGTAAGGACGAGGATGTTGTTTACGTGGACATTAGCAAGCCCGTTGACCATGTCCCACATGAGAGGTTGGTCAAGAAGGTTCAGTCACTTGGCTTTCAAGATGAAGTAGTCATTGGCTTCACAGGAGAAGCCAGATAATGGTCGCAGATGCTTGCCTCTCTGACTGGAAGCTTGTGACTAGTGGTGTGCCGCCAGGATTGGCACTGGGTCTGTTGTTGGTTGTCATCTATATCAGCGATCTGGATAATAATGTGGTAAACTGGATCAGCAATGCACAGATGACACCAAGATTGGGGGTGTAGTGGACAGAGAGGAAGACAATTAATGTCTGCAGCAGGATCTGGACCCACTGGGAAAATGGGCTGAAAAATGGCAAATGAATGGCTAATGCAGACAAATGTAAGATGTTGCCCTTTTGGAGGACAAATCAGGGTAGGATTTACAAGGTGAGAGGTAGGACAATGAAGAGTGTGGTAGAACAGATATATAATTTCTTGAAAGTGGCATCATAGGTAGACGGGGATGTAAATAAATCTTTTGGCACACTGGCCTTCATAGATCAAAGTATGGAGTACAGGGGTTGGGAAATCATGTTGATGTGGTATAAAATATTGTTGTGGCACAATTTGAAGTATTGTGTGCTGTTATGGTCACCTATCTGTAGGAAAGATATAAATAAGATTGAAAGAGTACACAGGAAGTTCACAAGGATGTTGCCAAGACTTGAGGATCTAAGTTATAGGGAAAGTTTGAATAGGTGAGGATGTTATTCCCTAGAGCGTAGGAGGATCAGGGAGATTTGATAGGGGTATACAAAATTATGAGGGGTATAGATAGGGCAAATGCAAACAGACTTTTTCCACTGAGGTTGGATGAGACTAGAACTAGAGGTCATGGGCTAAGAGTGAAAGGTGAAATGTTTAAGGGGAACATGAGGGGGAATTTCTTCACTCAGAGGATGGTGAAAGTGTGGAACAAGCTGCCAGGAGAAGTTGTAGATGTGGGTTTGATTTCAACATTTAAGAGAAGTTTGGATAGGTACATGGATGATAGGGGATTGGAGGGCTATAGTCTGGGTACAGGTCGATGCGACTAGGCAGGTAAATAGCTCAGCATGGATTAGATGGGCCAAAGGGCCTTTTCCGCACTGCAGTGTTCTATGAGTCTATGTCGGGTTTGATGGGATGCTGAGTGGGATGGTTTGAGTTGACGACTTTGGAATAGAGGTGTCCCTTAGTTTGATATGAAAGCTAATATTACACTTGCTTTCCTTACCACTGACTCAACGTGAAAGTTAACCTTTAGGGAATCCTGCCTGAGGACTGCCAAGTCCCTCTGCACCCCTAACTTCTGACCTGCCTACGCCTTTATTCCTTCTTCCAAATGCACGATTTTCATTGATTCTGTTGCATTGCTTTGTTCTACAGTGAGGGCCTGCAGGAAACTGAATATCAGGGTAGCATTTGGTGACACGTGCTGCATGAACTCTGAAAATAAGTTTACGTTGAACTTTGAAAATTGACTCTGCTTTTTAAAGACTGAGTGGTCCACCTGAAACTATCAGGGAGACTCCACGCACAGTGGATTCACTGATTTTATTCGCTAATCCTGTTGATGTTTTATGATGTTCATACTCAGCTTTTGCTTAAGCTGCAGTCCAGTAAAGTAAAGTATGCTTGCTGTGGGATTTTGGAGGTGATCTAGACCTAGAAATAATTAACTGAAATGCATTGAGAGTATTCTCTTATTATTCGTGGGGTCACTGGAGCTCAGACAGCTATCAGGCTTGTTTTCAGAGGCCTGTCAGAGCACAGCGAATGTCTGCGAGGCCAAAACCCACATAAAAGGCTAATTTTAACTCGTGCTGGGTGGGGGTTTGTGGCAGTGCGCTAACTCTCACAATTAAAACTTTACTGATAACACGGAACAGAGATGGCAAACTATGGGTCACGGACCAACTTTTCCCCACTGCAACACTTTAACTCGCTGATGAGATGCCCACTTCTTGGAATCCCTAGGGACTGTGCAAATTAGAAGGGCCTTTCTTCCAGGAGCTCATTAGGGAGCTGGGGAAAATTATTGCAGGGAGTAGTGGCGGTGAGATGGTCCCGTCTTAAGTTAAGAGAGGATTAGTCTAAAAATGACCATCCAAAACCAAAGGTCTATACATCCCTCCCCAAGAATGAAGAAGAGAGACCAATACCTGTAGTAATAGTGTCTTTGCAGGGAGGTGTTCAATTCTTATCAACTGTTCTGCAATGTTAATATTTGTCACTTCTTGGCTAGGATGAAGGATTGTGTATGTTTGTATACAGGTAGAGTACATATTGGGAGAACCACAGTATGACTGACATTCCAGGGCCAAATTCAATTGCACACTATATCATTAAGACTGTAAATGTGTAGATAAGAAGATGAAGTAAATGTGGAAATAATAATGTGCTGCTTATTTATGGTTTAACAACAAGACGCAAAAATGTGTCCAGTTCTGGCTGGGCCGTGTATAGACTGTGCATGGACACGATAAGAAGAAGAAGAAGAAGACCGTATGATGATGTAAACACTGAGGGAGGCAGGTGGATGCATATTAAGATGTAACTTTCCTTTCAACACCCATTACTAGTCACCAAGGCTTTCTTTACCACCTGATTAAGTTCTTGCTTCTGGAATCGGTGTGATTTTTCAGCTCAGCAGTGGAAAAGCTGGAATTTAATTAGTTTTAGATTACTTCTCTCTGCAATCAATTCTCCTTTTCTCCCCTTATTGCAAATATTTCAACAATAACCTCTGAATGATGACTCTGAGACCTCGAGCTTTCCCTAAACTCGTCAGTGGTCTCTGAAATTGTGAGCAGCAAGCTGAAGCTGTGGATTTAATGGCAACACTGAGTAGTCTCAATGCTGTAATGGAGTGAGTGGATGCTTCAGGTTCATTGAGTAAGAACCTCACAGTCCTGGGCATTAAATGGGATGCTTTATTATAGAAAAACAGACTGCACTGGAGGTCAAATGAAATTGCGTTTAGAGCAATGGTCAGCAGTTGGACTTGGGTCTCGACATTCTTTAATAGGCTTTAGTGAAGCCGAATGCGAGGAGATGAGTACAGCCAGCAGAGGTGTTCATGTACAAAGAGGCGGTAGACACTGTACTGCCTTCTCTCCCCTCACTACTCCTCTCATCACTTTTACACCTCTGCACTATAAAGGACGACACAGATATCAGTGGGGGAATTTAAAGGGAGTCAATAAATGCTTTATTTCACCCTTAGCACTGAAGGACGCATCCCAAGGGTGACCATGAGGAAAACTGGCTCAAAAGTCAACCTGGAAACAGCCAGCAAGTTATAAATTGAAGATTAAAGTTAAAACTGTTGCCAAGAAATTCAGTCTCAGGAACACAAGAAAGGGAAGCATGCACAGGCTGCAATCTCTCATAGCTGATCCAGCATTCGATATGATCAAAGCTGAAATTTTATTTCAGCACCTCTTTCTTGATCTAACCCCATATTCCCAGATTCATTTCAAATCTAAAAAAAATCTATCACCATCTTAAGCTTTCACGGTCCGTGTGGGTAGAGAATTCCAATGGCTCGTCATCCTCTGGCCGAAAAACTGTTTCCTCATACCTGTCCTGAATGGATGACTCCACATTTTGAAAGTGTGAGTGATCATTTAGCCAGGGGAAATTCCATACCTTCTTTTTCAGGTTGCATAAAAATGTTTGTATGTTTCATAGTTGCACACTTGTGCAGATCCTTTTGTTTCACAAAAAAACCACACACCAGCACATTTCCAGTTTATTTTGCATACTCAGCAGTTGCAGGGTAAAAGTCACCTTTGGCCTTTGAAACAATTTCTGCATCAGGACACATGAGATAATAATATTCCTTATGACAATGTATTGCCCGGGTAACCGGCCAAGTTGTCCCATCAGAGGCTCTCCCAGAGCAACTTGTTATATACAGTTAGGGAGAATAACATGTCTTTATTGCAAAGAGGTGGAATTACAAAAGTTAGAACATTTAGGCTGTGACTATGCAAGGTTCTGGCAAAATCCCACCTGGAATGCCATGAGTATCCTTGATCTCTGTACCCAAGAAAACAGATATTTACCTTGTGACAAAGGTGATTCTTAGGTTGAGAAGGCTGCATGATCTTAAGAAGTATGAGGAGAGATTTACTAGGAGAAGCCAATTGTCTGTGGAGCTCAGAAGAATAATAGGTGAACTTATTGAAAGACCCGTGGTTCTGAGAAAGTTTGCATGGGTAGGTGTTGGAAGAGTGTTTTGCCTGGCTTTGGAGTCTAGTGGACACTGTCCCAGCGTTAGATACTTAGAACATTGGTACAGCAGCAACAGGAACAGATCTAGGCTGCACAGTTCCTTCAGTCTTCCATTGAATACAATCATGGCCCAACCACTCTTCAATCTCCCTTCCATTTCCCATGCTTCCCAATTACAAAGACTCACAGTTCTCCGCTGCCCAGTCTTAGGCAGCAGATCCCTTACTCCAAGATAATGCCTCTAATTCTAAATAGGGAATTCCTCTAGGGAAAAGATCCTCACAATAACTACCCTGCTGAACTCTCCCAGGCTGAATATGTTTCAATCAGTTCATCTTTCCTTTTTCTAAACCCCAGAAAGTCTAGGCTCAATGGGAATAACCAAGGTCACCGTAGGAATGGAAGAGTTTTCTTTTGAGGCTAGTGGATGGGGATGTAGGGTGGATGGAAATTTGGCACACTGCCTCTGGAATTTGAATAGTTAAATATGGGTGAAATATCCAAAGCCATCATTAGTCAATTCAAAGTCATTAGATTTACAGTGAAAACTGGAAGAATTTGTTGTATACTTCCCCCAACTCCCTGAGAAGGGCAACGTTTAACAGGTATTTGTGGTACTCAGCCATCTATACTAGGTAATGCCAGAATAACATTATTATTTTCATAAGTTTTATTTATTTGTTCTCCAGGAACTGATTAACCTTTTGCTCCTTTCACATTTCACTTACAAACTGCCTCCCATAACTTGAGAGCCTCTCCCTCAACCCAAGTCGTTGCAAAAGAGCAAAATTAGGCTGATTGGCTGAACATAGGCTGTTTGAGCCTGTTCTGCCTTCAATAAGATGATAAGTGAACCAATCTTGGCCACAACCCCATTTTCCTACTCTCTCCCTCAATAGTCCTCAATCCCCCAGTATTTCAGATACCTCCCTGTCTCCACCCTGAATATGTTCAATGACTCAACTGCCAGAACTCCTGGGAAAGAGAACTTCAAATTTCACAAAGTCCTTAAATGAAATTTCTCCTCATCCTTGACACAAATAGGTGACCCCTTACTCTGAAACTATGTTACCTAGTTCCAGATAGCACCCTCATTCCTCAAGGAAAAACATCCTCTCAGCAACAGCCCTGTCAATTCCCTGCAGAATCTTAAATGTTTCATTGTTCATTATTCCAAATTCCATTGTGTGTATTCCCAGCCTCCTCACCCCCTCTTCATTCAACAACCTCTGGAATCAATGAGTGAATCTCCCTTGTAGTGTCCCCAATGTAAATGTGGAGAGCAATACCTTACAATGTATTCCAAATGCAGGGTCAACAATGCCCTGAAAAGTTGTATCAAAACTTCCCCACTTTTATATGCCAGTGATATTAAACCTGATTCTGATTCCGATTCGGTTTAAGCATATTGTGGCTCTTCTGCTCGTTGTGCTGTGCTAAGCCAAAGCCCATTTTACAAAGGAATATGCAGGAAGCTTCTTTTGTTTTAGCATTGAGAACTTCACTTATTAAACAGGACTTTCTGCAATCGCTGGTGAAACAGCTATCAGCAAGAAAGAAGCCGATCCTTTCCTCAATCCTCTTTGAAACAATCATAATTAGATACACAAGCTAAGTCTATTAATTATTTCATTAAACAATTCACCTAATGTCTTGTAAATGAAGAATTCTCTACCCTGCCAAAACAAAATACTCGAATGAGGTCCAG
Source organism: Mobula birostris (assembly GCF_030028105.1). Lineage (NCBI taxonomy): Eukaryota > Metazoa > Chordata > Chondrichthyes > Myliobatiformes > Myliobatidae > Mobula > Mobula birostris. The sequence goes on along the minus strand of NC_092372.1, from coordinate 93,255,250 downwards.
CAGCTCCCTAACAGATGGTTAGAAACTGGAGCTTCCTAATAACTAAATATTGGTTCTACCAGACAGTGTACATCGACAAAGAAGCAACAAATGTGTTTTGCTTTATGCCACAGAACATGGAGTAGCTTTTTGTTTTGGAACATCTGCCTGGCATATGATGACTGCAGAGGAATATTTCTGGAATAACAAACACATCAAAAACTTGCCTAGAAACGAGATGGTGCAGCTTTATGTAATTAAAGGTGTACCTACTGTCAGGTGAAACACAGCACTGACTATTTCTGGACATTATCAAAATGCAAGCAGTTACCTCTTGATGTGGGTTATTATGTCTGCATGAGACGTGCAACACATTGGGTCATTCCTCGTACAAAGCTTTGTTAGGGGAACAAGTCGTGCTGGAAGCAACTATTGTTGGGAAATCCTAGTTCGAGTTCCTGGGTGTCAACACCTCTGAGGATCTACCGTGGGCTCGACATACTGATGCAATTACGAAGAAGGCATGGCAGCGGCTATATCTCATTAGGAGTTTGAGGAGATTCGTTATGTCAGCAAAGACACTCGGAAATATTTACAGATTTACTGTGGAGAGCATTCTAATTGGTTGCATCACCATCTGGTGAGGAGGGGCCACTCCACAAGCTGCAGAAAGCTGTAATCTTCGCCAGCTTCATTACGGGCACCAGCCTCTCCAGCATCCAGCTCACCTTCAAAAGGCCATGCCCCCAAAATGTGGCATCCACCATTAAGGACCCCCATCACCCAGGATGTGCCCTCCTCTCATTGCCACCATCGGGGGGGGGGGGTGGGATACAGGAACCTGAAGACACACACTTAACATTTCAGGAACAGATTCTTCCCCTCCGGTATCAAATTTCTGAATGGACAATGAACCCATGAACACTACCTCAGTACTTTTCCCTCTCTTTTTGCAATTTTCTTCCTTTATTTGCAGTACTCACTGTAATTTACAGATCTTATTGTTATGTATTGCAACGTACAGCTGCCGCGTAACAGATTTCACAACATCTGCCGGTGATATTAAACCTGATTCTGGTTCTTGCCCTAACAGCTGGGAACGTATGCAGGGGCACGGTCCAGAGTTATCGTCTTTCCTTCGTGCCCCCCAGAGGTGCAGTGGTCCTTCACTGAAATGGTTCCTGTTATGACATACTGGCAACCATAGAGCACTCCTCAGAGAACAGGAACGTCACTGAAACTGACTATTTCAGACTATTTTGGATAATCTTTGTGCCCTTTGTGCTAAACAAAATCCGAACTGCGAGCTTGCACTTTTGTTTTGACAGGTCACAATTGTCAGTTAATTATGCTGATAAACTCTCCGTAAAATTTCAAAGTAGCCAAGAGAGTGAAGCATGCATCTAAACTCGGCGGGCTAAATGGCCTAATTCTGCTCCTATATGTTATGATCTTATGGTTGAAATGCTGGAATTGCCCTAACATTATTTTCCTGCTCCTGATTATTTCTTAGATGGGGAGAAAAGTAACCAAGAACACTCTCATAGTTCTTGCTCATACGTACATCAAGAAATGACACTGCACATGGCTTTGATTTAAACCCGGTGAGGGGCTATCCCTCCACAACTAAAGAGGCCCAGACTATTTCAACGCGTGTCTTGCAAGAAGTCTACCAAGTTCAATGGGATTAGGACAACTTTGGCAGTGGGGGAATGGTCAAGATCTGCAGGAGGCAGTGACTAGGGATCCAATGGAATGGGTACTTGACAAGTCACAAGAGTACAGTGATTCTTAAGTCTATTTGATAACTCTCCAGTATCTTGGTTTGTGACCTTGATATGAATGAAAGTATCCTAAATCCATTTTATGGGATCTCTGGCATTGAACGCCAATCACAAGTTGCCTTTGGTGAGCTACAGCAGTCAATGTATAGGCAACTGTGCCATGGGTGGGAGCAGAATGGGAGGGGAACTGGAAGTGAAGTTTTGGGTAGGAGAGATCTTTCTTGCTCAAAATGCTAGCAACACTCAGGCTTAGAGAAACAACAGTGTCTTTGGAGTTCAGCGGCTGGAGGGTAATGAAGTCGTTGACTGACCTGCACACCATCCAGATGCCCATGGTCAATGGTGACATACTGCCATTTTTTATAACCCCTTACTCCACACATCTGTTCTTGTCAGGTGGTCCATGTGGAATCAGACAGAAGTCACAACACTTGCTCTAACTGCACATCAAGAACTGATTGTCAAAGTCCCCAGCTGGCTTCGCTGCCAGAGCAGGAAACAGTGGAAGGTGCGCATGATCTACTTGTGTGGGCGATTCCCATCAGAAAAGGGCAAGTGCACAGTTTTGGCCATCTTTCTCATCTGCACTCCCAATGAGTTCACTCCAGCTTGAACTGTTAGCAAAATGTGGGGAGAAAAACAAATCATCGCTGTTCCAGACCTCTCGAAAAGACACAACTGGTTGTTTTGAAATGACTGCAACGAAGAACCAACAACATTTTAAATGCCAAAAGTCAATGGTCTGCTAATCTGAACTGCATGCAATTTTCTTCTTTTTCTCTTGCCGAATTGCTCTTGTTAGTCATCCTTGGCCAGGAGTACACCATAAACAAGCTTTTGGGCTGAACTGGAATATCCTGTTTAATTTTTTAAAAAAATAAACAAATAAATCACCAGCTGATATACAGAGCACAGTATCTGGAAGGTAGCCACAGCTTGAATAATTCAGCGTTTATACCAATGCAACTCAATCACGAATAAACATGCATGAGCACAACTAATCTCCATTAGACAAACATTTGTTTGCCATTATGACTTCACAGTATTTCTTCTGGTTTGAGAGGACTACTGTTGACTTCTGTTACAAGCAAGTTTCAAGAAGATCTAAAGAGCTCTGTCTTTTGGTCGAAACCTGTTAATTTACAACAGGTGATGCTCATAATCCACTGCTGATATTTATTTCCTTCAAGTATGTTCAGAACATTTGGATCAAAACCTTCAAGGCAAATAAAACTCACAGAGGCTCCAGCTGCACAGTAGGTTACAACATTGGCCACAATGAACTTTGAGGGTGTAGTTCAAACCTGCATCCAGGAGAAGTGATGGAGAGTCATTGGTACCTATTGCTACTGAAATGCTCGGTAGGTCTCCGAATGTTCCAATACGCAGAGTGCAGAAGACAAGACCACCTTCAAGTCTTAAAAATTGGCATGTGTTTGGTAATCTCAGTGGGAAGAGAGATTCTTGGAAACTTGAGAAATGCAATAGCTTTGCCAAACTGAAGACTGAGTGGAACTCGACCCTGGTGGTTAGGTGCAGGAAGATATTGTCACAGATTCCAGTCCAAAATACCTAGGTAATGAGCCATGCATAATGAATAGCAACCAAGACTGTAGAAAATCCAGTCGATGGGTATTAAAGCGTGGGATATCTGTCTGTGGAAACGTAGACAGTGATACATCTCTTCCACTGGTGCTTAGACCCTGGTATATTTCATCCACAGATACCAAGTCTGTCATCTATTTTGGCTGTGCGTACCTAGATTGTGGACTACTTAGTCCATGGGTCCCTAGGTGGTGGCAGCTCCACCCACAGTACCTCTGGTGCTTGGGTATTCAGACTATGACTTATCACCTTCCCTGGTTCCCTGGTACCTTCAGTCCATAGGTGCCTGGGCTGTTGGTCCTGTAATGCAGGTACAGACTATATTTCTCATAGACATGTGACTCCTTTATCCCATAGTATATCTAAAGCGTGAGACCCTACACAGTGTTATGTCCAGTGCCTGGGTACACAGGCCAGTGTATATTTAGTCCTTTGGTACCTAGACTGTGGTATACCCAGCCAATGGGTGCTTTGAGTACAACATTTCAAGCTTCTGGCTACCTGGTGAGGGCATATGCAGATCAAGTCAGTCTGTACTGTGGCATATCAAGTTCATGGGAGCATAGATGCAAGGATAAATCCAATCTCACTGCATAGTCTGTCAAGCTCATTGTCTGAAGCTAAACATGTAAGAATTGTCTTTCTGTTCTGGTATCAATCTTGTACTGAATCTGAACCTTTCTCCTGCTTAGCTCATAATTAAAAACCAAAGTAAGATTCCGAAATTATCTAAGGGAGCCATGAAACCAAAACTAGAGAGTTACTGCAAAAGAGAGCTGCTGCCAATGGTACTGCGCCACTTACGACAACAGTATTGTAACTATTCAGCATTTTGTATTAATGCTGTCAGTGATTATTAAATGGAAATTCTTGGGTCGTTTTGCCATCTCCCTCAGAGGCTGTCTATGATAGAGACTATCATGCACACTTAGTGGAATAGAGTTTCTCGGAGAGAATTGATTTCAAAGGGGCTGCCTGAGATTGAAGCTCACGTTGGGGTTTTGAGCAAGATGGACTGAGGTCTGGCAGCTGCTAACATCACCACTTTGATTTAGGGGATTGACTGTTACCCATGTAAGGCTATGTAGCCAGAAGGGTGCGATTATGGCTACAGGTAGATAGGATTAGATCCAGAGACAAAATGAAGATTGCATGTCTGCACTTTCATTTTAACTCCACAGACCTTGACCTCTCGTAAGCCAGTGGAGCAGCAATGATTCTTCCTACACTAAGTCATCAAATTCTAAGAGAGTTTTTCTTAGTCCACCCTACTGTTACCAAGGACACTTTGCACATAAAATACAAACTGTCATCTCTGCCCTAGATATCTGACGTGTCTGAATTTGGTGTGGAGCCCACTTTTGAAAACTGATACCCCTGTCAGTTTTATCCACCTCACGGTGACAATGGGCTCTATCTCGTAGAAATGTACGTACTTTCTCCTGCCCCACCTGTCGTCAGTGGCTTGAAGGGATAAAGCACAACATAAGTGAACAAGCTTCTGAAAACATCAATGCCTTGCAGGCACAGAGGAAAGTGATACACCCAAGATACTGGAGGATTGTAACCTACTTTCATTCATATTACATCCCTTTCTACACTTTGTAACACTTAACTACTTTATCCTGAGACCGGTACATGATGCTGCTATCTACAATGCTTCCTGCTTCATATAAACTTGCATAAACTTCTCATTATTGTTGGAAAGCCTTATTGATTTTACAGCCAATTAATTTCCTTGAGACTTAGTCAGGATTGTAATGTAACAAACTTGGCCAATGGGTCTCATAGACACCAGAGAAAAACTACCAGGGAATCAGTGTTTCAAACATTTTTTATTTATAAAATTGTCAAGTATATACTAGACACTCATATGTAGAAAGTGGATTGTCTACAAAATTTACTTTATATTGGAATGATGTCTTTCACATCCACTCCATGAGCAATAAGCCTAAAGAGATTTTAACAAGGTTCAACATCCCACTAGGCACAGGCTGGGCTGACAACTGTGGTCTTTCTTCAGAGAGCAGCTGCAGGAGCTGAACCAAGCTTCAGTGTGGCCCACAGCACATCATCCTGGACTGTGGAATGTGCCATTGTGTAACATTAAGTTGCAACATCTCCTTCTAATGAAAGACTGGCAAGTTCTGGCAGACCAGCGGGTGTCTTTCAACAGTCAATGCTCATGAGGCGTTCCTTGCACAGAGTTTTGGATTATACACTTATGTGGGATGAGTTTTGCCAAAAACCACCACATCTCTTTCCAGACCTTCTTGCCAGCTCAAGAACAGCATGCAGTGACACTGAGGTTTCTGCAATGGCAGAAAGATCTGACAGTGTTAACCATGTCAATTCCAGTCTTGGAGCTTGCTTGAAAGTTCTGGTGTGGAGACATCCTGCAAAAGTCTTGACAATCTGCTCAGAGAACTATCCAACACGATCCACCATTTTCTTTCTCAAGACTTGAGTACAATCCATGGAAACCACTTGGAGTGACTGACTTCTGGTCAAAATTATTCTTTGTATGAAAGATGGATGATTCATTTCAGCATGGAATGGGGCAAAGCCCATCTGTCACAACCCCAGGGACAGATAGAACCCCAGGGACAGAAATATGTTGTGCTGTTTTACCCAGGGTTCTATATACAGTTTGATTCAGCCACATGCAAAGGTAACTATCAGGATGAAATCCCCATTGTATGCACTCATTCTCTTTCACTGGAGATTTATATGTCAGAAAACATTATGTCTTTAATTTTTAATTTCCAGATTAAGTGCAAGACAGCTCAGGCGACACACTGAGGTAGGATAAGGGTCACAGCACAAAGGACAACAAACACTTCATGACCAGGCAACACTCTCAACACACTGGAGGAACTCAGCAGGTCGGGCAGCATCTGCGGAAAAGATCGGACGACGTTTCAGGCCGGAACCTGACGAAGGGTTCTGGCCCGAAACGTCGACTGATCTTTTCCACGGATGCTGCCTGACCTGCTGAATTCCTCCTGCGTGTTGTGAGTGTTGCTTTGACCCCAGCATCTGCAGATTATTTTGTGTTTACTTAATGACCAGGTCCTTCTGCCTCAATTCCAGTTTGACTATTCACTCCATCTCGCCTCTTCTCTTGTAAATCATACTCCCAAGCACCTTCGGGTAACCAAACCTGAAGATGAGGGCTCAGAGGGTCACAGTTACTCCAGTTTGTAAAGAGGTTTGTCTCTGCTTTTGCTGTGATTGACACTGGTCTTCGAAGTCAGTTCAGTTTGACTACAGATATTCATCAGTCTTACAACCAACAATGGATCACAGCCGAAAACGACGTTGTCATTCATGTTTACAAGCCTTTGTCCTGAGTACTAGCAATATCACCTCTTCTTATTCTTCCATCCTTCCTAATGGACTGGCTAAATTCTCAACAGTGCATACAAGGCAAAAGAGAGAGAGGAAATTTGTCTACCTGCAAGGTAGTTCACGAACCTTATTATTTCTTACACAATGAGTGGAACGGTTTTCTGGGCAGAGCATTTGCATTCCATTCTGGATTCCCTCCCCAATGACCATTTTGAATGCCACACCCATCTTCTCTCCTCCTGGCTGATGCTGACCAAGATAGTCACCACCAATGCTTTCCCTTCCTGACTTGAGAAAGCTACAGTAAACCATTTTTCAGGAGACTGAAGATAATGCAGATACCAGAATTTGGAGCAAGAAACAATCTGCTGGAGAAACCCAGTGAAACGTGCAGGATCTGTGGTGGCGAAAGGAAATGAAACAGCCCATCAAGACCCTACTTTCTTTTGCTCTTTTTGGCTGCCACTCAGTTTCACTGAACTAAGTTCAGAGCACCGATTAAAAAGAAGGATTTGCATACTAAAATAATTATTAGTGCTCATCTCAAATCCAATGTACACCCAATTTCACTGTAGCCATTGAAGAGAACAAATATTGCAATGCCGTGTCCAGCCACCAGGTGGCAGACTTTTCTCCTTTTTCCTCACATGGAAGAGCAATACTATATTGCTGGTGACTGAAATAGATATTTTTTCATGCAAATTACGTTCATACAACATAAATAAAAAGTGTCACTGCATTAATAGCTGAAGCCCATGAGAACCTTTCAGTGCCCTTCTGTTCATCTGAGAATACTGTGGTAGCAGCCCATCCCCTCCTCTCTGTATTTTCTGTGAAGAGGCTATGATGGGTATGAGTTTGATCAGGGTCAAGCTACTTCAAAATCTGGGTATGAGTACATAAAAATTAATTTGGGACAGAAGCAACACAAGATTTTCAGGGAAAAGATGTCCATGGTCAAGAAGTAAGACAAATGTGCTGGCATTGAAGAGGGTCCATGGGAGGTTCACAAGGATGATTCCAGGAATGAAAGGGCTATCATATGAGGAACGTTTGATGGCTCTGGGTCTGTACTTGCTGGAATTCAGAAGGATGAAGAGGGATCTTATTGAATCCTTTCGAATATTGAAAGGCCTAGACAGAGTAGATGCAGAAAGGATGTTTCCCGTGGTGGGGGAGTCTAGGACAAGGGGGCACAGCCTCAGGATGGAGAGGCACTGTCTCAAAATAGAGATGCAGAGAAATTTCTTTAGCCAAAGGGTGGTGAATTTGTGGAATTTGTTTACACATGCAGCTGTGGAGGCCAGGTTGTTGAGTGTATTTAAAGCAGAGATTGATAGGTTCTTATTGGACATGGCATCAAAGGTTATGGGGGGAAGGCCAGGAACTGGGGTTGAGGAGGGGATGAAAAAAAAAGGATCAGCCATGATTGAGTGGCCGAGCTGACTCGATGGGCCAGATTGCCTAATGCTGCTCCTATGTCTTATGGTCTTATGGTATAAAATTCCCCAAAGCCCAGTCGAGTGCTGTAACCACAAGCCCATATAACCATAAAATATAGGAGCAGAATTTGGCCATTTGGCCCATCAAGTCTGCTCTGCCATCTCATCATGGCTGATCCTTTCTCCCCCTCAGTTCCAAATAAGACAATAAGATATGGGAGCAGAATTCGGCCATTTGGCCCATGGAGAACATTTTTTCCCAACGAGGATTTCTGTTCACCTACTAAAGTCAGAGACCACTGCTGATAATCACATTCATTTTCAACTGAAAAATGTAGGGACTGAGTGGTGTACTAAGTTGGCACAAGATGAACTCAAAGTTCAAAGTAGATTTATTATCGAAGTATGTATACATCACCATATACCACCCGAGGATTCATTTTCTTGCAGGCATTCGCGGTAGAATAAAAACATAGAATCAATGAACAGCTACACATAAAAACAACCAACGTGCAGAAGAAAATAACTGTGTAAATACAAAATAAATCGATCAATAAATAAATAATACAGAAACCTGAGTTGTAGAGTCCTTGAAAATGAGTCCATAGGTTGTGTTTGGTGACCAATTCAGTGTTGAGGAGAGTGAAGTTATCCACAATGGTTCAGGAGTCTGACGGTTGAGGGGCAATTACTGTTCCTGAACCTGGTGGCGTGGGGCCTAAGGCTCCTGTACCTCCTTCTCGGTTGCAGCAGTGAAAAGAGAGCATGGCTAGAGAACTGGGGACTGGGAGAGCGATACACTCAAACTCATGGAATTAAAACCAACAGGATATCTGTCTTTTACAACAGCAAGGGAAGCAGTTCTTTCCTTAATCCAGTCAATTTCCTGAACTGCACAAGGTATGGGCCCTGAAGGTATCTGCTAATACACATCATATGGGCTGTTTGGTGGGCAAATTGATGCCTGGCATAGTTAACAGAGAAAAAAAACTATGCGCATGGGGATCCACATGGCTTGACTTTCTAATTTGGCTCCCATGCGAAGGTGTGTGAAATAGGTTTGAAAGCCATTGAACAAACAACCACAAGAAGCCACAATAAGTATCTATGTCCTGGCTAGTTATTTTTTAACAGATGGTGAAAGGATTTGAATTATTTGGAATTATAAAGAAACTGATATTAAAATTATATGGATCAGAACAAGGTGTGGACGACACTGGGGACACAAAGAACAACAGATGCTGCAACCTGGAGAAAATACAAATTGCTGGAGGAACACAGCAGGTCAAACAGTATCGGTGGTGGTGGGGATGAAGGACTGATTGACATTTTGGGTTGAGGCCCTGCGTCCTGCCAGGCACCTTGACCCAAAATGCTAACCACTGCCTCCTCCCCCCCCCCCCACACAGATGCTGCTCAGTCTGCTGTGTTCCTCCATCGGTTAGCGTTGTTTTGCTTTGGTAAAGACTTGAGCCTCTTATACAGACCAGAGGTAGGTGAAGTTAGATAGGGCGCAGCACAGTTTTGGCTGAAACATTCCAATCCTACTCGAATACATAAACCGGGAATTTTCCAGAAAGTAGTCATTCCAGCAGTGGAAGAGGTTTGGGAAGCAGCCGTAATCAGGAATTTGCTAGATAATAATTTATTATTATGAACAAATTAGGTCTTTATTCTTTGGAGCGTAGAAGGTTGAGGGGGGACTTGATAGAGGTGTTTAAAATTATGAGGGGGATTGATAGAGTTGATGTGGTTAGACTTTTTCCATTGAGAGTGGGGAAGATTCAAACAAGAGCACATGGTTCGATAATTAGAGGACAAAAGTTCAGGGGTAACATGAGGGGGAACTTCTTTACTCAGAGAGTGGTAGCTGTGTGGAATGAGCTTCCAGCAGAAGTGGTTGAGGCAGGTTCTATGTTGTCGTTTAAAGTTAAATTGGATAGATATACGGACAGGAAAGGAATGGAAGGTTATGGGCTGAGTGCAGGTCGGTGGGACTAGGATAGGGTAAGAGTTCGGCATGGACTAGAAGGGCCGAGATGGCCTGTTTCCGTGCTGTAACTGTTATATGGTTATATGGTTATAATTAGCTAGTCTGATGTCAGTCATGGAAAAATAATCTGCAATATTAGATCAAATATTGACCATCAGAAATGGATGGGTTAAGGCAGGGCAGCTGGTTGCATTACAGCCTGGTATGGGAACACCAATGCATTTGAGTGGAAAATCCTAGAAAAGTAGTGGATTCAGCCCAGTACATCACAGGTAAAACCCTCCCAACCACTGAGCACATCTTCATGAGTCCTTGCCGTAGAAAAACAGCATTCATCATCACAGATCCTCACCAACCAGGCTGTGCTCTTTTCTCATTGCTGCCATCAGGTAGAAGGTACCAGAGCCTCAGGACTCGCACCACCAGGTTCAAGAGCAGTTACGACCCCTCAACCATCAGACTCTTGAACAAAAAGGGATAACTACACTCATGTAAGGATGCTCTTATATTGTTATTTCATGTTTGTTATTTATTGCTATTTACTTATACCTACATTTGCACGGTTTGCTTACAGTTTAAAGTTCCTGATGTTTACAGTTTTCAGATCCTGTTTACAGTTACTGTTCTATAGATTTACTAAGTATGCCCGCAAAAAAGGAATCTCAGGGCTGTATGTGGTGACATGTATGTACTCTGATAGTAAATTTTACTTTCAACTTTGAACTTTGGTGCAGGTTTCGAAAAGAGAATCATCAATAACTTAAAGGGAATTTGTTGATAAAGTGCACAATGATTTTCAGAGGCCATTCAACATGTTATCTTATAGAAGGATTGTCAGACCAAGTAGGATTTTAGAGGATAAAGTAGCCACATGGACACAATGTTAAGATATGCACGCAGTGAAGATAAGGTTCCTGTAAAGATGCAGTGCTAGATTTACCTTGAATATATCAAATACAACTTTTTTTGTATTGGCTGTGGAAACACGAGTTTTAACAATGGTCAGGGATGATGGGTAGGGCAACTTCAGGTTTTCTATGCTCCAGGGACCCAAACCCAGAGTCAATAATACCAATCATAAGTGAAATGACTTTGCTGTAGAGTTCTGAGACCTCTGGCCAGTTAAACAAACCTGTGATGTTTGCTAATGACTCTTCTCGAGCTGTTAATCAAAACTTAATTAATAAAGTGAGTTTTCTCCTCTACAAACCAGCAAGATGCATCTGCCTGTTAGGGGCCCCTTAGTTCAAATGCCTTTGACCTATTTGTTCTCTCATAAAAGATCTTATAAATAAATAAACTATGAATGTAATTTCCTGGAAAGAAACTCTTTAATGGAAGTAAATCTGAACTTCCAGCATATTTTAGGTGGGTTCAACAAACTGGTAAACTGGTCCCATTTTTCTGTTGTTAAATAAATTGAAGAATCACCACATGAATGTATAAAAAAAACAAACAGAGGGACAAGTTTTGTTAAATACTTCAACACAGGAAGGAATTAATATAAATACAATTAAGATAATTGCACGAAACTCTAGACATTTTCTAACAGCTACTTCTACTAATTGAGAATTTCAACAATCCCATCCTGAAGACAATTCTTAGATTTGAGTACCTTCTGGATTTTGCTTCACAAATGCAAAGCCATGTCTAACTGAATACATAGAGTTACAGAAAAGTACAACACAGAAACAGGCCCTTTGGCCCATCTAGACCATGCCAAAACCATTCAAACTGCCTGCTCCCATCGACCTGCACCGGGACCATAGCCCTCCATACCCCTACCATCCATGTCCCTAGCCAAGCTTCTCTTAAACATTGAAATCGAGCTTGCATGTATCACCTGTGTTGGCAGCTCATTCCACACTCTCACGACCCTCTGGGTGAACCCTTAACCCATGACCTCAAGTTGTACCACAGTGGAAAAAGCCTGCTTGCATTTTCCTTATCTATACCCTTCATAATTTTGTATCCCTCTATCAAATCTCCCCTCAGTCTTCTATGTTCCAAGGGATTAAGTCCTAACTTGTTCAATCTTTCCTTATAACTCAGGTCCTCCAGACCCGGCAACATCCTCGTAAATTTTCTATGTACTCTTTCAACCTTGTTTGCATCTTCCCTGAAGATAGAGAGTTTATTGGTACAGTTTCTTCACCGGCACTGATCACAAAGCAGGAATCAAGAAGGAAACATAGCTAACAGACAATGATCAAGATGGGGAGAGCGGAGGATGTGAGGAACAGGAGGAAAAGAAAAATGGGCTGGTAGAGAACAGAAAGACCGGATAAATAGAGGGCAGAATTGTGGGGGTTGAGGTAAAAAAAAAGACAGGGGTACTAAGTTTACATATCTCAGTCCCTATGGTTTGATTCATATGTCCTCAGCAGTGATTTAGTAATGTTTAGACAATCTGAAACTTTGGTCAAACAACTGTGAGAGTTTTGCATGTAAACTCACATGAAGTTGACATTTGATACAAGCAGAAATTCTGTTTTAAGTTGGACAAATGTGAGCTATTCATAACATTTCAACATAAGTTATACACACCATTGTGCCTACCTGAGGGAGATCTCTGGCTTCCTTAGAATGCATTTACGATTGCTGGAGTGCCAGCCATGCCTGCCTAGAGCTACTGTCAGGACATCGGAATAATTCTGGGGCTCCGCCTTTGTTGAAATGCTGGCATGAAATGCATAAAGCAGCCTTCCATTGTCAAAAGGTGGGAAATATTGCATCTTTCCCAGCGCATCTGGATGTTCAATGGAGAATTATCTTTTTGGGAGGGATTGCATGGGCAGACAGCATCAATAACAACAGAAGCTCCATGCGTTTTCACCCACTTCACTGTGTTTGCTCAGTGAGGGTGCTCAATGCTTGGTATAAATGGGGTGATGGTTTGCAGCACCATTTTCCCACTAAAATTGCAAACCAGAACCCTTGCATCTGTGCAGGGCTCCCTTCATCTTCTTTAGGCTGCCCCGGCTAAAAATGGATGGATGTTTGCTCATTAGAAATAAAAATTACATTAGGTTGTCCTGGGTTCAGTAGAAACAGGTAGCCCAGGTGACAAAAGCACCTGCAACATCTCCCAAATCAACAGGATGAAACAACCTCACATTGAATTCTTGGACACTACCTCACTTTTTAAATATATATTATTTCTTTTTTTGCACGATTTTTAATCTATTCAATATACGTATACTGAAATTTATTTATTTATTATTTTATTTTTTTTTCTCTTCTATATTATGTATTGTATTGAACTGCTGCTGCTAAGTTAACAAATTTCACAGCACATGCCAGTGATAATAAACCTGATTCTGATTCTGATTCTGAAGACTCCAATCCAGACTTTAACGCTCTTGTCTCTGAACTGCTGGTAAAACTCAGCAGGTCAGGCAGAATCTATGGAGCTAGAGAGTCAGCTGTCTTTACGGGTCGAGACCCTGCAATAGGACTGATGCTAAATACACAACATCACCATTAATACTAATTTAGATGACCATGAAGTAATTGTGCCCTTTGTCTGCCAGAAACATTGCCTTCAAAAGCCCAAGAATCAATGAGGTCTGATAGAATTCCTGGTGTGAGGGGGGAGAGGCCTTGTGAAGCCAATCTTTGCCAAATGGGGGACACCATTGCTGTGATCTCTCTTGATAATGACACCTGAAGAAGTCTGGTCACCTGGGGAGGGAGCTGGGTTGTGTATTTCCTGGTTCCTACCCACCAGAGATGTAGACCCTACTGTGATAGCTTTAAAGCAGTAGGGACAGAAATCACCCAGGGACCCCTCTTCTCACTGTTACCCTCAGGAAGGAGGTACAGAAGCCTGAAGGCACACACTCAGCGATTCAGGAACAGCTTCTTCCCCTCTGCCATCAGATTTCTAAATGGACACTACCTTACTTTCTTTTTATAATATTTTTGTTTTTGCACTATTTTAATCTATTTTAAAAATATAGATAGATAGGGAGAGAGATACACTGTAATTTATTTACATGTTATCTTTCTATATTATTATGTATTGCATTGAACTGTTTCTGCTAAGTTAACAAATTTCACGACACGTGCCGGTGATAATAAACCTGATTCTGATTCTGATTCTGAGTTGTGCTGTTCACATTTCTGGGTGTCCGAGCTCCGTTCTGGGTGGAATAGATGCTCCATTACAAGTCCATTTCCTGAAGCAGAGCCCTGCCTCTCAATTCTAGACAACCAAGTGCTGCCTTCATTCGTGGTGGCTCCAGCATGTTCCTGTTGAACCTTTGACAAGGAAGTGCCGGAACTGCTTTGTGTGCCTTTATCCATCGTACTCAATCATTTGGTTATGGGAAAAACACAGGGGCAGAATTTCAAGCCAATCAGTAACAACAGCAATTTCACTGGGCCAGGCCATAACATTGCTTACTTCAATATTACAATATGGAATCCTGCCACTGAGCTTAACTGATCCATAATGCCAGTCGTTTACTGGTACTTTGATCCTAGCCTCGTATGTTCTGTTCCCATGTCCATTAATCTTCCTTTCATTCAACCATCCAGCTAATCTGTTAACTGTCGGCATAATCTGACCTTGCAAGCCTATGCTTACACATGCTTCTCCTGCTCTTTCCTTAAATTCAACATTTAAACAGATACTTTTCTTGCCAAATTCTATTTTTACCATTTGCGATCTGGAGATTCCTATCACACAGTGCTCTGGCATTATTATTGACGCCTTGGGGAACAAGTTCTACTGCAGTATTCCTTTTTCCATGGAATTAGTTATGGATCATTTAAAAAAAGATACACCCCTAACAGCCTGCGATAGCATGTATGTATATGTATGCAGACATCCCACCCTGCAAAAACTCATTTCAGGGAAGTAGCACCATCAATTTGCAGGAGACTTCCGGGAGAGGTGGGATGTCTGCAATAGAGTAGCTCCTTCGCAGCTAGCCAGCTAGTTTAAATAACGTTATCTATGCTAATGAATGAATGACACCTGTTAAACTCACCTCAACATGTCTTTTACAGTCTTAACCCACCATGGGCAATAGAAAAGTCACTGTTGCAAACAGTGCTGCGAGCAACACTGTCATTATTTTGACCCCTATTAGGCAGGGGTACACTTTAGTGTAGTCTGGGGTGAAGTACATTTTATATTTTCTTTTTTTTGGAACACTCTGCCATGGCGCTCTCTCGCTCACGCTCTCTCTCTCTCTCGTGGTCGCTCGCACGCTCTCGCTTGCTTTCTCTCTCGCGCTCTCTCTTGCTAGCTCTCAAAAAAATTGATTTCCGTGATATTGCATGTAATTTGTGGGCATCAGGGAGCCACTATTCATATGCGGGAGACTCCCGGAACTTCCGGGAGAGGTGGGATGTCTGTGTATGATATATTTAGATTGACATATGTCCTTCTGCTCCAATTTGATTTATAAATATTAGGCATTGAGATGCCAGAGATCTGAGAATAAATTGAACAAGTATGATAGACCATATGACAAAATTCCAGTAGTCACCATATTTTGCAACTTCTGTCGTTTCAAAAACCATTAACCACAAGATGGCATTACACAAATTTGCTTAAAGGCATTCATAGTCACGGCGTGCAGTTGACTTTTTCGAAGATGGGGGCATGGGCAAAGAGAATTATAGCACAGAGTTCATCTTTGATTAAGAGAAGCTGTCATAGAGGAACCCAAGGCCATGCTTTCCACAATGTTCACATACAATGGTATCTCTAAAAGCAATTATATCACAGTCATTGCAAGTCTAACACCAGGTCATTATTGTGCCAATAGTGCTTACCTAAGTCAACACAAATGCTTAAGAAGAAGAAAATCCTTGCCAAGAATAATTAATAATAATAATAATAATAATACTTTATTGATCTCGAGTGGGAAATTCTTTCACTACAACAGCAACATTTAAAACATGCTTAGCAGTGTGCAGACTTAACTAACAATGAAGTACAGAATAATAATATACACAATAATAATTTACCAATGTGCAATAATTATGTACGAAATAATAAAGCAAAGACTATTGTACTATGATGTGTGTTTTCTTGTCACACAGAGATGAACTGTTGTGTATGCTTATTGCATTTGACAGGAAAGATTTTCTCTAACGATCCTTGTGACAGCGGAACTGAACGAGTCTGTTCGAAAGGGTGCTCCGCTGCTTATTCAGTAGGTCCTGGAGAGGATGTGCCAGATTGTCCATAATGGATAACAGTTTGTATAGTGACCTCCTCTCCACCACTAACTTAAAACAGTCCAGGTTGTTGCCCAGGACAGATTGAGTCTTTTTGACGGTTTATTTAGTCTTTTGCATCACCAGCACAGATGCTGCTCCCCCAACATGAAGCTGCAAAGAAGACTGCTCTCACTACAACAGACCGGTAAAAGATCGCCAACGTCCTGCTGCACACATTGAAAGATCTCAGCTTCCTTAGGAAGCAGAGTCTGCTCACCTTCTTGTAAACAGCCCTTGTGTTGGTTTTCTGGGAAAGTCTGAGAAAATAGTTACAAAAATGCTGTACCTGTTGCATATTTATGAACCTGCTTTAATCCTGCAGTTACAAAATCACCAGAGAGTTCTAGATTCTTCAGACAAAGTTATTTGTTAAACACAAGGAAGTCTGCAGATGCTGGAAATCCACAGCAACACACACAAAATGCTGGAGGAACTCAGCAGGCCAGGCAGCATCTATGGATATTTGTTTCTGATTTGAATTATAAATATTATTGATCATTTTCCCAGATCCACTTCTTTTCAGGACGTGCCTGTGACACCACTGCATTGAAAAATACCTTTAATTAACATTGTCCAGAAAGAGCAGACTTCATCCAATGTTACCCTGGCAAAGTTTACCTACTCATCCAACACCAAGTCACTCCAGGGTTCGGAGTTTATAGATACATTTTTTGTCTGAACGATGCAAATGCAAGAAGAGCTGTTAGTATTAATAGTGCAAGTGATTTAGCAAGCAGACTGCCTGGGAGGCTTCATTAATGACTTAAATGTGCAAATCTTTTAACTTAATAGTGGTGGTCCTTCTTGTTAAAAAACAAATGAGCATTTTGCAATGTCAATGATTGTGACCCAGATGTATACAATCATAATATCAAAAATACAAAGGACTGCCTACGTCATCTAAGAGGTCCACAACAGCCCCAAAAGCATGACTGTTTAATGTGATGCTTGAAATTTCAAATACAGTGGATTATGGTTAATTGGGCCATCAGTTAATCAGCACAGCCACCTATTTAGGACAACTCTTCAAGAACAAAAATAAATCAAGAAAATCGCCAGGATTCCCTTTGTTTATTTGGGACACAATGCCGCTGAATTGGGGCAAGAGAGGGTCAGTCGTGCACTTGTGTGGCTGTTAGACATTACACCGTGCTAAGAGCGAACAGCTGATTCAGTTGTGTATGCTTGTGCTATGTTATCCATTTTGGCCAACGGACACTGATACAAAAAGCAATGATCTTTTGATAACTTTTTAAAAATTTTTGACTTTGAAAAATTTGAGACCCCTTGTACTCTATATTACATTGACTGGTCTATTTATTATAAATTACTATGATTGCACATTGCACATTTAGGTGGAGCCATAGCGTAAAGATTTTTACTCCTCATGCGTGTGAAGGATGTAAGAAATAAAGTCAATTCAATTAAATTCAAGATGCCACAAAAAGATTTGACGCTAGCTGAAAAATTACTCTATTAGACCAAATTAAAAGCTATCTGCCTGTTGCCAGTCACCTTCAGCTGGCAGTGATACCTGGAATGCTGAAATCCACAGCTGCACGTTTTATACAGCAGCAAGGTAAACTGCGAGAAGGATGAGCATTACGCGGGGGTCAACAGGGAACATCCCAAAAACAAAAACGTGAAGGTCAGGATCCAGGCGTGGGGGAGGTCCCCCAACAATGGTTTTCCATTGTAATCGGACGAGGAGTATGTGTCAGTCAGTAGAGTTAGTGAAGAAGCTGGTCGCAAACATTTTAAAGCAACAGATGCATGGTTGCCTCGATGGAAATGCTGGCACCACGTTAGATTCAAGAAAACACTCAGTGAGAAAGGTTAGCACTGGTGCTGTAAATGCAGAAACGTGGAAATCTACAAAACTCCCCAACTTGCTTCAAAACGTTTGCACAGACAATGTCACTGAAACAGACTTTTTATTACTGTGCCACACTGGACGGCTCCCTTTGCTACAAACACGCAACACTGTCAGGTTCACGGAACGCAATAGATTGCACAACTGTGTTGCATTGTTCAAATATGTCAGAACAGATAAAACAACATTGTTGGTTATTGGGAAAAACGTTTATCCTCGATGCCTTTAAGGGGCCAGGAATGGACAGTTTACTAATTGAGTACTATGCGAATAAGATTGCATGGATGACTTTTGAAATTTTTAAGAAATAGCTACAGCAGACAGCAAGCAAACAGCTTCTGGTTGCTGACATTGGTGCAGCACACTCTAATGTAAATGCCTGAGAAGCATCCAGCTGGAATTTCTGCCTGCGAGTACAACATGGCTGGTTCAGCCAAGGGAAATGGGCATCACAACACAAGTGAAAGATTGCAGAGCTGTGCATCAGATACTGCGGTGAGCAGCTCAGGGGCACGTCAGGGGACTGTCCTGTCTCCCTTCCTGTTCACTGTCTACACCTCGGACTTCAGATACAGCTCACTGTTCTGCCACCAGCAGAGGTTTTCGGACGCTTCGGCAGTTGTCGGCTGTATCAGCCGGGGTCAAGAGGCCGAGTACAGAAGAGTGGTGGGTAACTTTTTGGGTGGTATGGGCTGATTCATCTGCAACTCAACATCACCAAGACAAAGGAGTTGGTGGTGGACTTCAGGGCGGTGAAACACCCTGCATCCCCATCTCCATCAAGGGAACAGATGTGGAAGCCGTCCAGGACTACAAATACCTGGGAACTCACCTGGACAATAAACTGGACTGGACTAAAAACATAAGGGCTCTGTACAAGAAGGGACAGAGACGACCGTACTTCCTGAGGAGGCTCCGGCCATCCTATGTCTGCAGTGCTATGCTGCAGATGTTCTACGACTCAGTGGTGGCCAGCATTCTGTTCCATGCCGTAGCCTGCTGGGGCAGCAGGGTGAGAGCAGCTGATATCAAGAAGATCGATAAACTCATCGGGAAGGCTGGTTCTGTTCTGGGGGTGGAACTGGATTCCCTGGCAGTTGTGTCTGAGAGGAGGATGCTGCAGAAGCTACGGAGCATTATGGACAATCCCTCTCACCCCACCTCCATGACATACTGGACAAACAATGGAGCACCTTTAGTAACCGACTGATTCCACCGAGGAGCACCACTGAACCCCACAGGAGATCCTTTCTCCCTGTGGCTATAAGACTTTACAACACTTCCTCCTTAAGTACATAAATATATGGTTTCATTGCACATCTGTGTTTTGCACTATTACTGTTTAATGCACATTTTGTATTCTTTTTTGTACCTCAATGCTTTTTTTTATTTTAATGTATATATTTCTGACTGAGCAACCTTTGCCAATAATTTCCTTCTAGTTAAATAAAGTTTTATCTTATCTTAAAAAAATAAGATGTTGCATCAAAGAAAGTTGGTGAACAACTTTCTCAAAGCAATTGATGAAAATCTACTGATATCTTTTCAACTGCCAAGGAAGTGAGTGCAAAGGTTAACCTTTTACAGGCAGAAAGTTTGTCACTGATAATTGGTGAGAAATAAGCAGTAAGACAATTCAGGCAACACACATCAAAGTTGCTGATGAACGCAGCAGGCCAGGTAGCATCACTAGGAAGAGGTACAGTTGACGTTTCAGGCTGAGACCCTTCGTCAGGACTGTTTTGCTCACTGCAGTTTCAAGCATTCAGGCTTGGAGGTACTGAAAACGGCCATGAGTGAAAATAAAACGATTTCACTACCTCAACAAGTTGGGAACTACGCAGAATTTTTTTAAATATAATTTTTACTGAGTTTTCAAAGTAAATACAAGAGAAAATAATATCTACCCTCTCCCCTCCCCTTAACCCTCCCCCCTGATATATACTCCAATCTAAAGAGAAAAGAAAAAAAAGAGAACCGCCTGAATAATGGAAGGTTTGCACATGCTCCATGGGATTAAAAATAAATTTAATATATATTTGTTACTTTCCCCAAGGAACCAAGACCTTTATCATCGGAGCTGTAAATAAGGGCTCCAAATATTCAAAGATGTTTCATATTTGTCTCTTAAAATTTAAAACATTACTTAGCTTCCAATTCTCATAATTCCCTGGGGAATCTCTTTGAACTTCACCATGTTGCTATGTGTTTCCCTCCCAATCATCCAGGCAAAAAGAAAAAAAGATAGATGAGATACAAAAAAAGAAAAAACAAAATACCCCCCCCCCCCCACTAATGTTGTGAATGAAGAGATACACAACACTACCCCCATCCACTGTGCGGGTCGTGGCTATTGCCACACTTGCACACATGAATAACGTAGCGATTGGTCAGTGTTTCTTCCAGCTCCCCCGTAACAAAAAATTGTATATATATATTTTTAAAAATTGTCATTATTCCCAGTTAATATTCCTCAAATTTTAACCTTTCTTCCCCTCGCTCATATAATTAATAATATATTTATATATTCATCCGTCTAAAAATCCAACAGGCCTAATCCTTGATCCAGTTTTCATCTTCAATCCATCTCGCTCCCCTGGGTTTGTTTTTGTATCTAGTGAATATTCAAAGAATCTCGCACAAACTCCTCCGCTTTCCGGTAATCGTCAAAAAATCTTTTTTCTCCACCAGGCAAAAAAATCTTCAAGGTTGCAGGATAACGCAATATAAATTGATAACCGTGATCCAATAGGGCTTTTTTCACTGGATTAAACTTCTTCCTTCTTTTCAAAAGTTCATAACTTATGTCAGGGTAGAAAAAAATTTTCTTCCCTTCTATCATCAGTGGCTCTTTTCTCTTCTTGGCAGCTTGGACAGCCGCTTGTAGAATCCTTTCTTTGTCTTGAAATCTTAAGAATTTTATTAAAATTGATCATAGATATTGGTCATCTTGTGGTTTTGGTCTTAGAGCTCTATGTACCCGCTCAACTTCAATTGATCGGTCTTCCTCTTTCATTTGCAAGGTTTTCGGGATCCATTTTTGAAAAAATTCTATTGGATTATCTCCCTCTATACCTTCTTTAAGACCAACAATTTTAAGATTATTACGTCTACTAAAATTTTCCAACACGTCCACTTTCTCCAAGAGTCGATTTCTTTCCGTGTTCGAAACAATCACATCATTTTCTGTTTTTCCCAGTCTATCGTTAATATGCTCCATTGTTCTTTCCATCTTCTGAAGTTTCTTATCCATTTTATCCTGTCTTTTCATAGTTTTATCATAGCACATCTTCACGTCTCTAAGCTCTGTTCTTAATTTTCTTAGTTCAGCCGTTAATTGCAATAAAGCCTCTCTTATGTCTCCGTCGTCTCCTTTACTTCCAGTCTCTTCCAGTTCTTCCTCCTCTTCTTCATCTGTATTCTCTGCGATTTCCAATTCTGACTCTAAGTCACTTTCAGTTGCAGTGGCCGTCGGTTCTTGTAGTTTAAATTGTGTCGATTTGCGTATGCGTACTTCTTTGCGCATGCGCAATTCCGGCATCTTCTTCCGAGAGACCGCTACCGCCGCCATTGGTCCCTGTTCTTCTATGCCAGAGATAAAATACGTCTCCTCCGAAGGAGATCCAACCTGAATCCGAGGCTCCATCGCTGCAGTAGGCCCTTTTTTCTTCCCATCTCGCGGCGACTTCACAACAACAGACTTCTTCTGTTGCGGTTTACGAGGCAAATCATAGAGTAGTCTTACGAAGTTTATAAGTAGTTTTCGGAAAGCTATTATTAACTTTACTTTGTTTAAACGGTACTTTGCTGATTTTTTACGGAAGAGCTGGAATTATACGTCTCAATCCCACGTCATCACGTGACACCCCCGGGAACTACGCAGAATTTGAAGGTATCAATAATAATCTTAAATGTTACAATGAAAATGAAGATTTGAGGAGTGCAATCATTGGAAGCATTGTATCAAAACACCAAGGCAGGGAATATGAAGACAAGGAAAGTGATAAGGATGACACAGCTGAACCTGAACTGGTGACTACACTGGATACCAGGTAACTTATTGGTGATTTACAGCATTACTTTATGCAGGAAGGCAATGAATGCAGTCCATTATCTGCACTAGTTGTCTGTGGTGATTTTATTTATTTACAGTCAATCAAAAGAACATGCCAGCATACACTCATTGAATTCCTGCATTGGCAACCATTATAAAGTAATACACCGTTTATAGTACTGTAGTAATATTGGTAGTGTTCTAATTAGTTCTGTATTTCATTTAAATACATAATTTGTTACTCAGTTAATGGTAGCTTGTCTGTTTTATATCTTTTTAACTATTTCCATGAAACTTCTAATCACTGGGGCCAAAACGTACTGGTCCCAACATGTCCCAATTAACTGGAATCCACTATATCAAGAAAAAGACTGATTGAGATTTGTTAGAATATTTTTAAATGGGAATCCAAATAAGTTGATACAATGAAACAAGACATAGCTTTTGTTTTACGAACGACACAAGCCGAACCATTGGCATTGTACATGTTGATTAATTAGCAGCTTCAACTACTCCCACCTGAACATACACAACATTAAATACAAACTCCTAAAGTACCATCACAAGTTATTTGTGACTGCTTAGGCCCTCTTTAATCTTTCAGCAGATATGTGGCTAAAGGGCCAAAAGGAAACTGGCCACAGAATTACGTATTGCAAACAACACCTTTTGCATTTCATTGAAAATCAGTTTCCCCCTCATTCTTGCAAACATGAGGAAATCTGCAGATGCTGGAAATTCAAACAACACACATAAAATGCTGGTGGAACGCAGCAGGCTAGGCAGCATCTATAGGAAGAGGTACAGTCGACGTTTCGGGCCACGAGCCTTCGTCAGGACTAACTGCAAGAACAGCTAGTATGAGATTTGAAAGTGGGAGGGGGAGGAGGAGATCTGAAACAATAGGAGAAGACAGGAGGGGGAGGGGGAGATCTGAAATCACAGGAGAAGACAGGAGGGGAAGGGATGGAGCAAAGAGCTGGAAAGTTGATTGGCAAAGGGGATACAAGGCTGGAGAAGGGAGAGGATCATGGGACAGGAGGCCTAGGGAGAAAGAAGTGGGGAGGGGTGCACCAGAGGAAGATGGAGAGCAGGCAAGGAGTTATTGTGAGAGGGACAGAGAGAGAGAGAAAAGAGAGAGAAAAAAGGGAAATACATAAATAAACAAACAAACAACCAACAAATAAATAAATAGATAAATAAATAAATAAGGGATGGGGTAAGAAGGGGAGGAGGGGCATTAACGGAAGTTAGAGAAGTCAATGTCCATGCCATCAGGTTGGAGGCTACCCAGACGGGATATAAGGTGTTGTTCCTCCAACCTGAGTGTGGCTTCATCTTGACAGTAGAGGAGGCCATGGATAGACATGATCAGAATGGGAATGGGACGTAGAATTAAAATGTGTGGCCACCCTTTATTCTGCAGTCTGATGCTAATGGAACTGGTGAGGAGGAAGTCTACCAAATGCAAATCATTTACCGCCTGTTTTAAACCAGGTGAAAGCTTTATGAAAACTCAAAAATTATTTACTTTGAATGGTCCCTATCACCCAGGACCATGCCCTCTTCCCATTGCTGCCATCAAGGAGGAGGTACAGGAGCCTGAAGATATACAATCAACATTTCAAGAACAACTTCTTCTCCTCCACCATCAGCTATCTGAATGAACAGTGAACCCATGTACACTACCTCAGTTTTTTTCCTCTCTTTGCACTACATAATTAATTTTCTCTTTTATATATAGTTCTTACTGTATTATTTATGTATTTATTGAGATACAGCATGGAACAGGCCCCTCGAGTTACGGTGTCCAACAATCTCCCGATTTAACCCTCGCCTAATCACAGGACAATTTACAATGACCAATTAACCTACCGAATGGTACATCTTTGGACTGTGGGAGGAAACCAGAGCACTCGGAGGAAACCCACATGGTCACGGAGAGAAAGTACAAACTCCGTACAGGCAGCGGTGGAAATGGAACTGGGTCACTGGTACTGTAAACTGTGGTGCCAACCACAGTACTGCAGTTTACTGTTGCTGCAAAACAACAAACTTCACAACATATGCCAGTGATATTAAACCTGATTCTGATTTTAAATATCACACCACACCAAAGTTTGACATTGTAATTACTGGGGAGTTGCTAGTTCTTCAAAGTGCTGACATAAAGCGAGACTTCCCTTCCTTACAGCCAAGCCTATTAAAGGCAATTTGTTCTTCAATACTGAGAACAAATGCTTTCTTTCTCAGCTTCCAATTTAAACACTGAACCTTTGTTCAAACACCCACGGAACATTCGTGGGTAAATTGCACTTTAATAGTTCATTTGCTTTATCAATGCAACTCAAACAGGAACCTGCCAGCAAAACATCTGCTCACATATATTGCCTGTCAAGGATTGCATGGTGGCAGATAAGCGGGATTCAGTTACTAAGTAATCTCTCAAGGTGGTAAATTCAATACTTTGCAGCCATGCTAAGTGTGTGCTTTCCTCAGATCCCAAATAAGTGCACAAAGAACAAAACTTGTGAAGAGGAAGCCTCAGGATATGGTGAAGATCTATAGCCTTGAGGGGGTGGGGCAGGGGAGCAACTCTCTTGGCAGATGCTCAGTTCTAATGTGATGGGAATGATGCTGCTGAATGTGAAACCCATTATTATGTAATGAGGTGAAATACCTTTTCCCCACAGGCCCTTAGCAGCAGTTTGTTTTACCATAAGCGTAAGATAAAGTCTGAAGAACCATGCTGTTACATTCATATTGAGTGACAAGACCTTTTCTCGATTCTGCTCTTTTAGACCAGGTAACAACTGGTTCCATTTCCCGTGGACTAGGACCAACTCCCCTGTATGGAAATGTTATTTCTTTCAGGCACGATTCCAGCACGGTTCCAAGATGTGGAACCTTTATTCTGAGAGAGGCCAGCACTGAAACAAGCCCTGCAGCCCGACAAGAGCACGCTACCACCAAACACCTATGGCACTAACCTCACTCAAATTCAATGTTATTCTTCCTGCATATTCATTAACTCAATCCAGCTTCTACAACTCACGAGCATACTGGGGCAATTTAAGTGGCCATTTACGCTACCGACCTACAGTGTAGGTCTATAGGATATGGGAGGAAGTCGGAGCACCTGAACGAAACCCATGCAAGCAGAGGAAGAACATAGAAAGACAGCACAAGGGCCTGAATTGGTGGGGCTCTGAGGCAGCATCTCTACCATTACACCAGTCCCATTTTTCTTTGCGATGAGCCCTCTGACAGAAGACTGTGTGCCCAGTAGGTTTGTAAAAATGAACACCATGTCTAAAGTCAGATATTAAAGACAAAGAAGGAAGAAGTTATCTTAGGCTGTTGAATCTTGTACCTACAAAACCAAAGCCATCAGTTGCAGATAAAATGAGATTCAAGTGAAAATCGAGACTGATTCTGGCTGAGAAGTGGCAAGGAATGAACAGCAGCTTTGGGAAGTCTGAAATAGAACAAAAATAAAAACAAGATTCCCACCACTTACTGAGTAACAAACAAGAGAAAATGTGGAGATGCTAGAAATCCAAGCAACACACACAAAACGCTGGGGAGCTCAGCAGGCCAGGCAGCATCTGTGGAAAAGAGTACAGTCAATGTTCAAGGCTGGGGACCTTCTTCAGGACTAAGGGAAATCATTTTTTTTTTCTCAACTCCCCATTAATCCTACTAACTCGATGAAGGTCTTGTCTTGAAACATTGACTGTTCATTTTCCCTCGTAGCTGCCGCCTGACCTGCTGAGTTCCTCCAGAATTTTTTTTGATCCATATTTCCCCACCATCTGCAGAATCTCTTGTGCCTCCTTCTAACCCAAATTCATTATCATACTAGTGCAGGTAGAGAGAAGGAAAATTAGTTAAACAAGTGCCCCAAATTACTGCAAGAGTGATATTCTGGCATCATCAAAGTTGACAGGAGGCAAAAATATGGAAATTTCTCAGAGCAATGGAGAAGTTTTTCACCATCAAGAAATGACTAGTGAAAAAGGGCTGATTTTCATACAAGAAACAGCAATGCAGAGATCTGCCTGAAAAATTCAGGCCTGATCTGCTCAGATTAAGGGAACGTTAGTGCAAAAGATGGCTTTAAGGTAAGCCTTAGCATACAAGACTGAAGCAATATGACAAGAAAACGAAACTCTGGACAAACTAAACCGATTAAAATGGTTTTATTCAGCAAACAACAATTGCATAAAAGAAATGTGTCTAACCCACTGATGCGAATGTGCAGAAATGTAAGAATTTGTAGGGATGAATGGACTCGGCCAATAGAACATGGGTGCCTCCCTCCACACCTTTAGCTGCCTCTAGAAGGCAACATCTACAATGAAAGACCTCCACAATCCAGGCCATGCCATCTTCTTGCAGCTACCCCTGGGCTGGAGCTACAGAAGTCTGATGCTCCACACTACTAGATTCAAGGACAGCAATTTTCCTTTATTGATTCTGTGTTTGGACCAACCACTGCCTCACTAGGACAACTTCAGCCGCTTTACACTCGAATAGACTTCACTTTCTTTCTGCTCCAATTGGGAAGAGTGTATAATTTGTGTTTAATTCCATGCACACTTTGGACACGTGGGTAATTATATTATAAATAGCTTAGTAGACTTATGGTTAAAGCTACAAACGGTAAATTTGTAATTTATAAACAATCTGTTTATTGCATCGCAAGAAATATTTAGTTTTGCCTCAATTTATTTACTGTCTGTCATGTTTAACAAACAGTATATTGAACAGGAAAATGCCCCCAGGCAAAACACTTATAAATAAATGTAGGCAGCTAATCAATTAAATTCACATCTGTTTATGTAAATTCAAAGAAAATTGCACAAGAATGGATTTTTCTGCGGGAATTTATTTCCCAGGGCTCAATAGGTTTTTCCATCTCCGTGATCGATTTGATCTCCAACTCTTCAAAGGCAGGCAGTTTCCTTTACAACATGTGTCAGACACCATTGTATGTCCAAATTCACTTAATTCCGCATCTAAATGTTGATTCCTAATTGGGAAGATGGGAAGCTGGGTAGAGAATGGTACACCTGCTTTTCAGACTCAATGGGTTGTTTAGAGATCTTGCAACTGCGTAAATTATTGATCCCAACATGCAATTCCAGTCCAAGGGCATAGTCCTTTTATGGGGTTGCCAGAGTGAAAGCTGGCATGCTTGGCATGAAGGTGCATGTTTACTTGCTAAAGGCAAACACAGCATAAAAAAAATTGGCATCTTCTAGTCCTCATTTTAGCCCTGCAGATTCTGCTAGATCATTGCCTATATCCTACAGATACAGGTTCACGATGTACTCCTTGTCTGCTCAGTATTAACTGGGTAGAAAATCCCAGCACCACAGATGCCATAAGAACACTGAGTAAGCTATCAACGATGTTGACCGAGAAACAGGAACTGGGCAGATATTTTGTTCTCAACTGAAGTTTATCTTGGTTGTCAGGCCTGTGAAGAAACTTGATAAATGCAGCCAGTTAAGAGGATAAAGGATTAACTTTCGTGCTCTGAAACCAGATTCCTCTTCAGACATGGAGCTTGAGCTCCTAATTTTGTGTGTTATTGATCTCCTTGTTATTGTTCCTCTTGTGGACACAGAGAACCTTAATGTAAATACATATTGCCCTGAGTCATCAAACTGTCAATGCAGTTAGTGGCTCAAGTACTCGTGTCTCCGTCTCTACTTTAGAGTCTGTCTTTCTTCTGCTCTTGGGTTCCGGTATGGCCAAGAAATATCACGAAAGGGTGGTGAGACAGACTGCCTAGAATAAGATGTTTCGGAAAAATGATAAGATGTGCAACATGTGCAAAATGCTGGAGGAATTCAGCGGGCCAGGCAGCATCTAGGAAAAGAGTACAGTTGACATTTTGGGTCGAAACCCCTCGGCAGGACTTTCAGTCCGAAAAGTCATAATCTTGCTTCAATTCTGACCTCTGTTGTTATTTGTGGGCGTACTCCCTCCGACTGTGTTGGTCTTCCCTGGGTATTCCAGTTTCCTCCCATATTCCAAAGTTGCACTGATTGAAATACTGAGTGACTATTGTAAACTGGCAATTGGTGCATGGCCAAGTGGTTAGGGTGTTGGACTAGCGATCTGAAGGTCATGGGTTCGAGCCTTGGCCAAGGCAGCGTGTGTGTCCTTGAGCAAGGCACTTAACCACACAATCTACCCAGTCTACCCAGCTGAGAATTGGTACCAGCAAGAATGTTGGGGGTTAACCTCGCGATAGACTGGTGTCCTATCCAGGGGGGGAGTCTCGTACTCTCAGTTGCTTCATGCCACAGAAACGGGCATAAGCACCGGCCTGATGGGACACAGGGCTTGTGACAGACTTTAGTTTTCAAAATTATAAACTGCCTCTTGCGTACAGGTAGGTAGAGGAAAAATGGTGGTATGGGGTGATGGGAATGGGAGACACATGAAAGAGAATAGATTACAGGGGAAAGGAAAGAATAGGAATGGTCTGAGATCTGGCCTGGACTCAAGAGCCCAATGTTCCTCTTCCCACAAATGCTGCCTGATCTGCAGTCTCTCTACACTACAGCATTTTCTGTCTCTATACCGGCCTTCTTCCCTTTTATTGGCAACAAATTGACAGAACTGGGATAGTCTCTGCAGCCTTTTCTTTCATTACGGTTCCTTCCACAGCAGTTACTATGTGTCAAATTCTTTGCTTCAAAATAAAGTGTGCAGAATACACACAATTTTCCTCACATTTCATCTTCTATTTCCAAGAACTACTTAGTTACATTTCTTAGCTGTGTAGGATTACAAGTAATTCCTTTCTAGTGATATTAACTTTAATAGCAAGAGCCAAGACAAGAGTGTGTGAACAGTTCCCTTTCTTGTTTCATATGGACGTTCTAAACAAACATAACATTTAAACTTGTTGAGATATTAACCTCAGCATTATACTTTCGCTCCCCATAGATTTATTGACCAGAGTACTGCAAATCGAAGAGAAAGATTTATTTTCCTGAAGCATGATGCACAACTTTTTATTCAATGTGTTAAAATTCGGCCCTATGATAGTTTGCAGGTACAATATGATGGCAAATACAGCTTATTTCAGGTGACTTCCCATCAAAAGAAAGCTGAACATCAGTGTTTTAATTGTTTGGAAGCTGCTTTTCAAACAGCTGCAGTACTTGATGTGGAGATGATGTGGTGCTCGTAGTCTATTGCTACAGGAACTTCCTCACCTGCTGTTGAATCTCAAGCTCTAAATGATTTAAGAGCGGCTGCACACTTCTTTTACTGCTGCGAAACTGAAATCCCTTGCACCAGTCTAAAAGTGAGCCATTTAAGAATATGCCGAAAGTGAATAAAATTTATGTGGGTGGTAAATTCCCATTGCACGCAACAGAGCAGTTTAGATTGAAGAGATATGTTTACCCCCAGTGCGATATTCAGAAAACTGCTTGAACATACTGCTATGTGCTTAGCACGAATGTATCTCGGGGCTCTCCAGAGCTTGGGCTGTTCTGTGCAGACATTCACAAAACAACCATCATAAATCTACTTCTCTGATGCTGTGGGGGGGGGGGGAGAGTGGAGGGAGGGCAGATAAAGGATCACTGGCCTTCCTGACAAACTGACGGAGCAGGTTTCTTTCCTGACGTTGAAAATGACAAAGTGCCACTCCAGTCTGGAGCCTGTCAGTTTCACTGAGGTGCAGGTTGATTGGTATATTCGTGGCCAGTCACAAAGCCAAGACATGAGAGCCCTGAAGTAGTAGTGGCAGTAACCAGGTTTGAAGGGATCTCAGCAAGTCAAAGGGATGGTGGCGCATTCTCCCACACAGTAAGGTATTTCCTTAACGAGGAGAAAGAACGTAGGCATTTTTCAAGTTATGCCATTACTGCCAAGGTCAGCACTTACTATCTGTCAGAAGATGTCATATGTTGCATAGGCCCTGACCTAGTCTTGCAGCCCCAGTATGTGTGTGGCAAGTCCAGCTTAGTATCTGGTTAAGGGTGACCTTGAGGATATGTGGTTAGATCCCATCTGCTACGGCCTGACATGATGGCTCTGCCCCGCTTATTGGTTTGTGTTTGTGAGTTATCTGGGTCTCTCCGTGCGCAGGTATGGATGGGTTCCCTTCCCGTGATTGGGAATAGAACTTCACTTCAGCAAAGATCCTCATCTACAAGCAGAAGGGGGAAAGGGAGGACATTAGGAATTGGAGACCCATCTCTCTCCTGAATGTGGACTACAAGATCCTGTCCAAGGCTATTGCCAACAGGGTCAAGTCTGCTCTGGGACAGGTGATCCACCCGGACCAAACCTGTGCTGTACCGGGCAGGAAGATCTCAGACAGCCTCGCGCTGCTGAGGGACACCATCGCCTACGTGCAGGACAGGGGGTTGGATGCCTGCCTGGTCAGCTTGGACCAGGAGAAAGCCTTCGACAGGATATCGCACACGTACATGGCGGACGTGCTCTCCAAAATGGGATTTGGGGAGGGAATCCGGAATTGGATCAGACTGCTCTACACAGACATCCGTAGTGCAGTTCAGGTCAACGGGTGGGAAACAGACAGCCTCCCCATCAGGTCTGGAGTCAGGCAGGGCTGCCCCCTCTCCCCTGTCTTGTTTGTCTGCTGCATAGAACCCTTTGCGGAAGCCATCAGGAGGGATGAGGGCATAAGAGGGGTGACGCTGCCAGGCAGTGGAGGGACCCAAGTGAAAACCTCCCTGTACATGGACGACGTCACCGTCTTCTGCTCTGATCCGAGGTCAGTTCGCAGGTTGATTGGCACCTGCGAACAGTTCGAGCTAGCGTTGGGGGCCAGGGTCAACCGCACAAAGAGCGAAGCCATGCTCTTTGGCAACTGGCCCGACCGATCCAGCGTCCCCTTCACCATCAGGTCTGACCACGTGAAGGTGTTGGGGATCTGGTTCGGAGGGGCTGAGGCGTGCAACAAGAACTGGCAGGAGCGGACTGCCAAGGTGAAACAGAAACTGGGACTGTGGGGAGGGCGCTCCCTGTCGATAACGGGCAAGAACCTGGTCATCAGGTGTGAGGTGCTCTCAGGGCTGCTGTACTTGGCGCAGGTCTGGCCCGTCCCCCGCTCCTACAGCTCGGAAATCACCCGAGCTGTCTTCAGATTCGTCTGGGGATCCAAGGTGGAGCGGGTGAGATGGACCGCCATGCACAAGTCCCTGGACAACGGGGGCAAGAACGTCCCCAATGTCGCCCTCACCCTGATGGCCAGCTTCGTATGTGGCTGCATCAGGTTGTGTGTAGAGCCCAGGTATGTGGGCACCAAGTACCACTATGTGCCCAGGTTCTACTTGTCACCCTGGCTACGAAGGATGGGTCTGGCCCCACTCCCGCGCAACGCCCCAGTCAGCTGGTCGTTGCCGGCATACCTATCCCACGTAGCAAAGTTCTTCCAGGAGAACGCCTTTGACCACAGGGCCATCAGGCAGTGGTCGGCACGAAGTGTCCTGCAGGCACTGCAGGAGAAGGACGTGATGGACACAGTGGGGTGGTTCCCTAAGCAGACTGTCCAGTTCATCTGGCAAAATGCCTCATCGCCAGATCTCACCAACAGGCACCAAGACCTCGCCTGGCTGGCGGTGAGAGGGGCCCTCCCAGTCAGAGCCCTCCTGTACGCCCGGAACGTCGTCTCCGCACCCCACTGCCCACGGGAGTACTGCAGTGAGGAGGAGTCTGTGACCCACCTCTTTGCACACTGCCAGTTCGCAAAGAGGGTGTGGAGGAGGATGGACGGGCTAGTGTCACGTTTCATCCCCAGCAGCAGCGTAACAGAGGACTCTCTGATCTACGGGCTGTTCCCGGGGACGCACACGGAGACCAACATCCGGTGCTGCTGGCAGATCATCAACTCGGTGAAAGACGCTCTTTGGTCAGCCCGAAACTTGATGATCTACCAGCACATGGAGATGTCCGTGGGAGAATGCTGCCGACTGGCACACTCTCGGCTGCAGGAGTACGTGCTGAGGGACGCACTGAAACTCGGTGCAGCCACCGCAAGGGCCCGGTGGGGAAGGACCACAGTATAGGTTTCTCCACCCGTGGGAGTGGGAGGGGTCGGTGGGCGAGGAGTATACCCCTCAACAATGAGATGCTAAGCTGAACTACTGGAGTGCCACGTGGGTGGCTAGAAACACGGGTATTTTACTGAGTATAATGGAAACGTATGTAAAGGATGAAAAGTTATTGAATGGTTTATTGTATATATTTATTTTTGAATAAAGTATATTTTGAAATAAAAAAAAAGATCCTCACTACTGACTTCATGGTGGAAGGAAGTTTGATGATGAAGCAGCTGGAGATGACTAGGCTTAGGGCACTGCCCTGAGGAACTCCAGCTGTGCTGTCTTCGAACAGGCCTTGAACAACCTCAACCAATCAGAATCAGAATCAGATTTAGTATCACTGGCATACTGTATGCTGGGAAATTTGTTGTCTTTGTGGCAGCAGTACAATGCAGTACATTATAATAGAAAAAACATGAATTACAGTTAAATTAAATTAAATAGTTAAATTAAATAAGTCATCCAAAAAATTAAAAAAAGTAGTGAGGTAGTGTTCATGGGTTCAATGTCTGTTCAGAAATCAGATGGTAGAAGGGAAGAAGCTGTTCCTGAACCACTGAGTGTGTGCCAATCTACAAACGTTTGTGCTTTGTGCAAGATATGTGTTCAGTCATTGGAGGTGCTTGTTGGCTTCAATCTCACCAGGGCTCCTTGGTGCTCCATTCAACCAGAGACTACCTTCTCAAGGGCAGCCACTCTTACCTCTTCTCTGGAAATCTGCTCTTTAGTCCATATTTGGACTGAGGTTATGATGTAATCTGGAGCTCAGTAGAATTGGCGAAAGCAAAATTGGGCATCACTGAGTAGGTAGGCAGTGCATGCTTTCTGCCTGATGGCTTTGTCAATAACAGGTTGCTAATGACAGAGTATAGAATGACTGGGCAGTAATTAGGCAGATTAGATTTGTCCTTTTTTTTGTTGACTATTTTTCATATTGTCACGTGGATGCCAGTGTTTTAGCAGTACTGGAACAGTGCAGTGAGAGGCTTTGCTAATTCCAGATGGCAAATTCTTCAGTACTACAATTGGGATGTTGACTCTTCACCCATTTCTTTTGCCTCATAGTCACATCTTCATATCATGAGGTGGATCAAATTGGCTGAAGACTTGCTTCTGTGTCCAAACAGTCCATTCAATTTAAGCTATTATGCTTTAAGATTGAAATTATTATACAAATGTATTGTCTGTGAGGGCCATGTCAGGGGACAATTAGGAAACATAACTGTGTGTATGGAGCCACACAAAACCCAAATCAGCTAATGTTGGCAGATTTTCTCCCAAGGAGTTTCAACAACCTGCAGGAGCATGTATGAAAATCCTGTAGCTTAACGATCCTAGAACTAAGTCATTTTTCCCTAAAAATGGGGATCATTTACCAAATTAAGTTCTATGTCTGCCATAGTGGACTTTGAAGTCATGTCTCTGGAATTTTAGTGTACACCTCTGGGTTACTAATCTAGAAATCGAACCACTGTGCTACCTCCATACCTAAATCAACCAATGCCCTGTCAATTAAGGATTAAAGAAAGAGAAGTAATGATGCTCACCTTACTTCTGAGAAATGCATGCCTTTCTACATACCATCCTGCAGACCAGTGGCTTGATGGGATATTCTTATTCTTATGTAGCAAAATTAGACAAATTTTCCTGACTTATATGGATCTGAAATAGGATGTTGTGAAACTAATATATAATCACTTGACCGGCCCTGTGTAATACAGGGAAATGGCATGTGTTCTCATTTTAGGATATTGCACAGTACATATTCTGATGTGTAGGGTCACAGGGATTGGCAGCTTCATCTCAGGATATTTTAATAACATACATTACTCCAAGGGACAGAAAGGCCATCTGTCTCTCCACTATTGATATAACCTTTGGTCATATTCTCTGAGATTGGGATTCAGTTAGTCCTATTATCTTCTTGAACTAACAACTGAAAAGCTCTCAAGAGAGCACACCTGAAAGCTGTTTGTGCAACTGGGCTAATCTGTAGCTTTGTGATGTCCCAGGAGCTCAATGAAAGACAATAAAGACTTCCAATCAATTAGACTGAGTGGTTATGGCATTGAGCAAAAAGCAGCAATATTGAAAGAATGAAAATATGTATTAACTCTCTACATTGAACAAATGGATCCAAGTATTACATTATGAATGAAGCTTTTGTCTTTTTCAGCTGGGAACCATCATAGTATAGTATTAAAATAAAAAGATTAGAAAAGATCAATTAATCATAGTTATTATTTAGCAGGAAATTGTGGGCACAGATTAAAAGCAAACGTGACACAAGATCAGAAATGAGAGTTTAGCTAAGCTATGCAAAGATAAATAGCATATCTGAAATGAACCTCTGACAGTTTCCCCTTTGTTTTTGGTTCAACTTGCCCTATATGTGTCCTGCTTGACTTGATCACTTCTAATTGGAGAAATGTTTTCATTTTGGATGCTGGCTGACTTACTGGAATTTCCAACATCGTTTTTTTATATCAAACTCAAAAAAATCCATGACACTTGGAATGCAATACCATATTTTCAATATTGACATCAGAAAACAGAACATTTTTTCTTTGGGATGAACCATCTTCCGAATTACTCCCAGGAACTCCAGCCATTGTTGCTCTACTGACATCCCTGCTAGTGTCTCTTTCCAATCAACTTCGGCCAGCTCCAGTCTCATGCCTCTATAGTTACCTTTACTCAACTGTAATATACGTAGATACATCCAATTTTAGCTTCTTTCTCTCAACTGTAGGGTGAATTCTATCATAAAATGATCACTGCCTCCTAGAGGTTCCTTTACCTTAAGATTCCTATAAGATCCCTAATCAAGTCTGGTTCATTACACAATACCTAATCCAGAATTACCTTTTCACTAGCAACATACACAAATTGCTGAAGGAGTTCAGCAGGTCAGGCAGCATTTATGGAAATGAATAAACAGTCGATGTTTTGGACCTAAACGTTGTTTATTCCATTCTTTCCCTGGCCAGTTTCCCGTGGCTGGCGGGGACCCTATCATAGTGGTCAAAGTGCATCAAAGAAAAACTGGTGCATGGAATGAGTGCACGTTGGTGGACAGAGCTGGTGCTGACAGACCTTAGAGAAAAACTGCTCTACTATGGAGAGAGTTAGCCTGATATAACATTGATATCACAAGCTAAATGAGATAGTTTGCAGGAGAGGGTGAGCTTTGTGAAAGGGGCGCAGGGTACATATTCTTTTGGAGTGTAAGATGAAATCAGCATCAATCTGAGACAAGGGTTGGATTTGCAGTAAAGACAGATTGTTGGCAAGCTTGGTGGACCTCCAGAAGTTGTGAATGACTGGCTAATGACCATGAAACTCCCCCTGTCGCATGGTAGGAAGCACATCACCATCATCATTGCTTAGGCCCCAATCGTGACCAACCAGATGACGTCAAAGACAAGTTCTATGAAGAACTGTGCTCAGCTATTGCCACTGTTCCCAAAGCGGATAGGCTTATCATCCTTGGTGACATCAATGCAAGAGCAGGGTCTGACAACACCTCCTGGGATAGGATCATTGGAAAATATGGCACCGGTAGCTCCAACAGCAATGGTCTTCTACTCCTCCAGACATGCATTGAACATGAATTATTGACTGCCACCACCATCTTCTGCCTTCCCACCCATAACAGAACCTCATGGATGTATCCCTGATGTAAGCATTGGCATCTAATTGACTACATCATCATCAGGAAGAGAGGCAGGCAGAATGTAAGGGTGACAAAACATACGTGCAGTGCTGAATGCTGGACAGACCACTGTCTCATCGTTTCTAAACTGAACATCCATATCCAGCCCTCATGGAAAGAAAGCCCCAAGATGGCTGAATGTCTCCAAGCTGAAAAGCAGCAACATAAAGCAGTCTTTTGCTGACACCCTGGAAGACCACTTAAATTCCACCCCTTTAGGTAATCAGGATGTGGAAACTGCTTGGTCAACGCTTTGAGAGCTGATCAACAGCATTGCTACAGAGATTCCGGAACCTGCTGCCAGAAAGCACAAGGACTTTGATGGAAACTGTGTCAACATCAAACAACTGCTGGATGAGAAACATCGTCTCCACAAAACTTTCCTCAGCAACCCTAGGTCCATCGCAAAGAAGGATGCTTCAGTAACATACCAAGTACTGTACAACACAAACTGCACCAGATGCAGAATTCCTGGCTGAGCAGTAAAGCTGATGAGATCCACCCATATGCAGATAGGTATGATTTAAAGAACTGCTATAGTGCATTAAAAGAAGTTTATGGCCCCATATCATCAGGATCATCCCCTCTCCTCAGTGCTGATGTGAACATGCTAAAAGAAAATTCTTTGTTGGTAGGTTGAGCACTTTGACAGTGTTCTCTTTCCAATATTTTTATTAGTTTCTACATAGAATCGCCCTTCGACTATAAATGATGAAGCCATTGATCGCCAGCACCAAGTACCTGTCGATGAAGCACTAGATGATCCACCGAGCATGGCCAAGACCCAGAAGCGATACCTCAGCTCACTAGTGGCAAAGATACCACATCCTTGGGAAATTGTTCAATCTCAGAAGGCTCCAAGCAAAAATTAAGGTTATGGTAGACATCATCAGAGACTTCCTTTTTGATGATGACTGTGCTCTCAATGCTGGTTCAAAAGATGATATGCAGCACTGTGTCAACAATTTTTCTGTCCTGTGTACCAAATTTGGGCTTACCCATCAACACCAAGAAGACTGAAGTAATGCATAAGCCAGTTCCAGAGAAATCATACATTGAGCCAAACATCACAATCAGTGGTTAAAGATTCAACCCAGTGAGCAGGTATATCTTGGTAGCACACTGTCCCAGAACATCATCACTCATGATGAAGTAATCTCCCCAAATGCAGTCTTTACATCAATGTCTGGAACAGAAGAGGCACAAGTCTATGGGTGAAGCTGAAGGTGTATAGAGTCATAGTACTTCCCATTCTGCCTTACACCAGATAAACATGGACAGTGTACCAACAGCATGCCAAGAAACTGAACATTTTTCACACATTCAGCCTCAGAAAGCTCCTCAACATTAAGTGGCAAGACAGAATTCCTGACACTGAGCTACTTTCCAAGTTGGGTCTGCCCAGTATCTACACCATCCTGATGCAGTCCTGGTTATGTTGGGCAGGACACTTAGCTCTTATGCCAGATCATCGGCTGCCGAGAAAACTGCTTTACAGTGAACTACGGAAAGGAAAGCGTTCCCATGGAGGCCAAAGAAAACGTTATAAATATACAGTGATATCTTCACTACAAACCTTTAGCATCAACCAGGACACATGGGAATATATCGCCCTGGTCTGGGCTGAGTGACGCTCCTCCCTCCATCAGGGTGCAGAAATACATGACGCAGAAAGGACAATTGCAGCAAAGCCCCAGCGAGCAACCCCCCAACCCAGCGTGGCTGCCATCTCTTGTCAACACTGCCAAAGGACTTTCCGAGCATAGATTGGCCTCTCCTGCCATCCGTGTGCCCACAGACCTGTCCAGCTCCTGTAAATCGTGGATGACTACAGTGGTTCTCATCGCCATGTGATGGACAAACGAATGAACTCAAGACTTCAATGAAATGAATATCAGAGGTAGATTATTAAGCACTAATACCATTATATTGTATTCCTGCCCAAAATTCTTACTCCAAACTTATACATTTTGACATCCACCTCCAAGGATTGTCCTATCTGACAAATCTTCTGCAAACTAACCTTTTTGTCCTTGGTCCTTTCAGCTTTTTCCCTCCTCTCTCATGTTTGTCTACGGTCTGTTGACAACAGCTCCACCTTCAATTCCATAATTCCAAACATACTCAGCTCCCAATCAATAGACCTAGGACTCAGCGCCTCCACCTGCAAATGCATCTTTGACATCCCGACCAACAGATGTACAGTGCCTTTAAAAAGTATTCACCCCTCCCCTGGAAATTTTCATGTTTTATTGTTTTACAACATTGAATCACAGTGGATTTAATTTGGCTTTTTTTGACACTGATCAATAGAAAAAGACTCTTTTGTGTCAAAGTGAAAAAAGATCCCTACAAGGTGAACTAAATTAATTATAAATATAAAACACAAAATCATTGATTGCATAAGTATTCACCCCCTTCAAGTCAGTATTTAGTAGATGCACCTTGGCAGCAGTTACAGCCTTGAGTCTGTGTGGATCAGCTTTACACATCTGGACACTGCAATTTTTCTCCATTCTTCTTTACAAAACTGCTCAAGCTCTGTCAGATTGCATGGGGATTGTGAATGAACAGCCCTTTTCAAGTCTAGCCACAAATTCTCAATTGGATTGAGGTCTGGACTCTGACTTGGCCACTCCAAGACAACTTTGTTGTTTTAAGGCATTCCTATGTAGATTTGGCTTTATGCTTGGGGTCATTGTCTTGCTGGAAAACAAATCTTCTCCTAAGTCAAAGTTCTCTTGCAAATTGCATCAGAGTTTCCTCCAGGATTTCCTTGTATTTTACTGCCTTCATTTTACTCTATACCTTCACAAGCCTTATTATTATTATTATAAACTTTCCTTCCTGCTGTGGGCCACAGTGGAATATGTAATATCTGTCACAGGTAAGTTCGGATTGACCGTCCATCACCAGTGAGGTTTGTGGTCTTGGTCAAAATTCCATTTGGAGCTGGGTCAGGTGCCTTGGATCAGGGTTCTGAGACCAGCATCAGGGAGTGGATGGGCTCGTGGTAAAATGGTGGGTAAAGGAAGCCCAGGGGTGAGGTTAATGGGGAGGGGGAATTGTGCACACAGGTGAGATAAGATCAGTGAAGAGTTCCACAGGGTGGAGATAGGGCCTGAAACATAATTCTGAACTTGCATAGGAATGCGTTAGGGAACTGGAGCTGCAGCTCGATGACCTTCGTCTTGTCAGGGAGAGTGAGGAGTTGATAGAGAGGAGTTACAGGCAGGTGGTGACACCAGGGTCACAGGAGGCAGACAAGTGGGTCAAGGTTAGGAGGGGGAATAGGAAGAGTCAGTTAATAGAGATTTCCCCAGTGGCTGTGCCCCTTGACAATAAGTACTCCTGTTTGAGTACTGTTGGGGGGTGGGGACAGCTTACCTGGAGGAAGCAACAGTGGCCGGGCCTCTGGCACAGAGACCAGCCCTGTAGCTCAGAAGGGTAGGGAAAGGAAGAAGAGAGCAGTAGTAATAGGGACTTGATAGTTAGGGGGGTCAGATAGGCGATTCTGTGGACGCAGTCCAGAGACCCAGATGGTAGTTTGCCTCCCAGGTGCCAGGGTCCGGATGTTTCTGATTGTGCCCAAGATATCCTGAAGTGGGAGGGAGAGGAGCCAGAGGTCGTGGTACATATAGGTACCAATAACATAGGTAGGAAAAGAGAAGAGATCCTGAAAGGAGAATATAGGGAGCTAGGAAGGGAGTTGAGAAAAAGGACCACAAAGGTAGTAATCTCAGGATTACTGCCTGTGCCACGCGACAGTGAGAGTAGGAATGCAATGAGGTAGAGGATAAATGCGTGGCTGAGGGATTGGAGCGGGCTGAGGGATTCAAGTTTTTGGATCATTGGGACCTCTTTTGGCGCAGGCATGACCTGTACAAAAAGGATGGGTTACACTTGAGTCCTAGGGAGACCAATATCCTGGTGGGGAGATTTGCGAGGGCTACTGAGGTGACTTTAAACTAGAATGGTTGGGGGGTGGGAATCAAATTAAAGAGACTAGGAGAGAGGAGGTTAGTTCACAAATGGAGAAAGCTAGTAGACAGTGTGTGAGGGAGGATAGGCAGGGGACAGAGATCAGGAGCCCTCAGACCAAAGATGTAGGGGACAAGGAAGAAAAAGATAACAAAGTTGTTTGCTCCATTAAGGATAAACAGAGAGTAAGAGGTGGAGAGTTTCTTAAATGTATCTATTTTAATGCCAGGAGCTTGTAAGAAAGGTGGATGAGCTTAGAGCATGGATTGATACCTGGAAATATGATGTCATAGTTACTAGTGAAGCGTGGTTGCAGGAGGGGTGTAATTGGCAACTAAATATTCCAGGATTTCATTGCTTCAGGTGTGATAGGAGGGGCAAGAGGGGGAGTGTTGCATTGCTTGTCAGAGAAAATATAACAGTGGTGCTCTGACAGGATAGATTAGTGGACTCGTTTAGGGAGGCTACTTGGGTGGAATTGAGGAATAGGAAAGGTGTTGTGAAGCTTATAGGGGTGTATTACAGACCACCTAATGGGGACCGAGAACTGGAGGAGCAAATTTGTAAGGAGATAGCAGATATTTGTAGTAAGCAAAAGGTTGTGATTGTGGGAGATTTTAATTTTCCACAAATAGACTGGGAAGCCCATTCTGTAAAAGGGCTGGATGGTTTGGAGTTTGTCAAATGTGTGCAGGATAGTTTTTTGCAGCAATACGTAGAGGTACCAACTGGAGAAGTGGCAGTGTTGGATCTCCTGTTAGGGAATGAGATAGGTCAGGTGATGGAGGTTTGTGTTGGGGAGAACTTTGGGTCCAGTGATCACAATACCATTAGTTTCAATATAATTATGGAGAAGGACAGGACTGGACCTAGGGTTGAGATTCTTGATT
This sequence comes from Mobula birostris, assembly GCF_030028105.1. Classification (NCBI taxonomy): domain Eukaryota; kingdom Metazoa; phylum Chordata; class Chondrichthyes; order Myliobatiformes; family Myliobatidae; genus Mobula; species Mobula birostris. The sequence continues at coordinate 93,214,237 of NC_092372.1, read as the reverse complement.
GGAGAAAGGTTAACTTTGAGGAGATGCGAAAGGATTTAGAAGGAGTGGATTGGGACAATTTGTTTTATGGGAAGGATGTAATGGAGAAGTGGGGGTCATCTAAATGTGAAATTTTGAGAGTTCAGAATCTTTATGTTCCTGTTAGGTTGAAAGGAAAGGTTAAAAGTTTGAGAGAGTCATGGTTTTCAAGGAATATTGGAAACTTGGTTCAGAAAAAGAGAGGGATCTTCAATAAATATAGGCAGCTTGGAATTAATGAGGTGCTCGAGGAATATAAAGAATGTAAAAAGAATCTTAAGAAAGAAATTTCAAAAGCTAAAAGAGGCTGCTTTGGCAAGTAAGGGGAAAATAAATCCAAAGGTTTTCTACAGTTATGTTAATAGCAAATGGATAGTGAGGGATAAAATTGGTCCCTTAGCAAATCAGAGTGGACGGCTATGTGCGGAGCCAAAAGAGATGGGGGAGATTTTGAACAATTTTTTTTTCTTCGGTTTTCACTAAGGAGAAGGATATTGAATTGTGTAAAATAAAGGAAACAAGAAGGGTAGTTATGGAAAGTATGACGATTAAAGGAGAGGAAATACTGGCCCTTTTAAGGAATATAAAAGTGGATAAGTCTCCGGGTCCGGACAAGGTATTCCCTAGGACCTTGAGGGAAGTTAGTGTGGAAATAGCAGGGGCTCTGAAAGAAATATTTCAAATGTCATTAGAAACGGGGATGGTGCTGGAGGATTGGCGTATTGCTCATGTGGTTCCATTGTTTAAAAAGTGTTCGGAGAGTAAACCTGGCAATTATCGGCCTGTGAGTTTGACGTCAGTGGTGGGTAAATTGATGGAAGGTATTCTTAGAGATGGTATATATAATTATCTGGATAGACAAGGTCTCATTAGGAACAGTCAACATGGATTTGTGCGTGGAAGGTCATGTTTGACAAATCTTTTTGAATTTTTTGATGAGGTTACTAAGAAAGTTGACGAGGGTAAAGCGGTAGATGTTGTCTATATGGACTTCAATAAGGCTTTTGACAAGGTTCCACATGGAAGGTTAGTTCGGAAGGTTCAATCGTTAGGCATTAATATCGAAGTAGTAAAATGGATTCAACAGTGGCTAGATGGGAGATGCCAGAGAGTAGTGGTGGATAACTGTGTGTCAGATTGGAGGACGGTGTGTAGCAGTGTGCCTCAGGGATCTGTACTGGGTCCAACGTTGTTTGTCATATACATTAATCTGGATGATGGGGTGGTAAATTGGATTAGTAAGTATGCAGATGATACTAAGATAGGTGGCGTTGTGGATAGTGAAGTAGGTAGGTTTTCAAAGCTTGCAGGGAGATTTAGGCCAGTTAGAAGAGTGGGCTGAAAGATGGCAGATGGAGTTTAATGCTGAAAAATGTGAGGTGCTACATTTTGGTAGGACTAATCAAAATAGGACATACATGGTTAATGATAGGGCATTGAAGAATGCTGTAGAACAGAGGGATCTAGGAATAATGGTGCATAGTTCTCTGAAGGTGGAATCTCATGTGGATAGGGTGGTGAAGAAAGCTTTTGGTATGCTGGCCTTTATTAATCAGAGCATTGAGTATAGGAGATGGGATGTAATGTTGAAATTGTATAGGGCATTGGTGAGGCCAAATTTGGAGTATTGTGTACAGTTCTGGTCACCGAATTATAGGAAAGGTGTCATTAAAATAGAGAGAGTACAGAGAAGATTTACTAAAATGTTGCCAGGGTTTCATGTCCTAAGTTACAGAGAAAGTTTGAACAAGTTAGGGCTTTATTCTTTGGAGCGTAGAAGGTTGAGGGGGGACTTCATAGAGGTGTTTAAAAATATGAGGGGGATTGATAGAGTTGATGTGGATAGGCTTTTTCCATTGAGAATGCGGGAGATTCAAACAAGAGGACATGAGTTGAGAGTTAAAGGGCAAAAATTTAGGGGTAACATGAGGGGGAACTTCTTTACTCAGAGAGTGGTAGCTGTGTGGAACGAGCTTCCAGCAGAAGTGGTTGAGGCAGGTTCGATGTTGTCGTTTAAAGTTAAATTGGACAGCTATATGGACAGGAAAGGAATGGAGGGTTATGGGCTGAGTGCAGGTCGGTGGGACTAGTTGAGAGTAAGAGTTCGGCATGGACTAGAAGGGTTGAGATGGCCCGTTTCCATGCTGTAATTGTTATATGGTTATATGGTCATATGGAATCATGCCGTGAAAACAAGGTTGCTCCGGAAGTGCTCAGTTATAAGCATACCTTAGAACAACAAGATCCAATCGCTCAGGCAATGCTCCACAGCAGTGCTGGATGGGGGAAAAATGACATTCCATATCTGCCTGACAATTTCCATTTGGAGTTGTCTGATAGACTTTCTGGAGTGATGCAATTTGACCCAGAGATTGTGTCAATCACGTTCCACTTCTGAAATAACTGATCATTACATGCAATGCTTTGCCAAAACCTAATTTTTCTCTTAATTCAGTAACATTTGCATATACCGTGTTAAAGAAAATTTCTGATTATATTTCTTGAGAAAGATGGATTTTAATGAGACACTAATCATAAAAATGCCAAGTTTTTTAGTTCACAGCGCACGCAATGAATTTTAATTAATTGGTCTAGGAATACACAATGAAATTAAACACTCATTAAAACTCAAAAAGAGCTCTTCTTATCCTTACCTACCACCCCATGATTCTCTGCTTCCACCATTCTCTGCAACTTCCACCATCTCCAGAGGGACCCCACCAGCAAGCACATCTTTACCTCCCCTCCTCTCCACGTTCTGCAAGGGTCACTCCCTCTGTGACTCCCTGCTCCTTTCATTCCTCCCCACTAATCTCCCAGCCAGCACTTATCCCTGCAAGCGGCCAAAATGCTACATCTGCCCATTCACCTCCTCCCTCACCTCCACTCAGAGCTCCAAACAGTCCTTCCAGGTGAGGCAACACTTCACCTGCGTATCTGCTAGGATTGTCTCTTGTGTCCAGTGCTCCCAATGTGGCCTCCTCTACACTGGTGAGATTATAAATTGGGGGATAGCTTCATCATGTACATCCACTTCCATCAGCCAAAAGCGGAACTTCTCGGTAGCCAAACTTATTAATTCTGTTTCCCATTCCTGTTCCAACATGTCAGTCCATGGCCTCCTCTTGTGCCAAGATGAGGCTACCCTCAGGGTGGAGGAGAAACACCTTATATTCCATCTTGGTAGCCTCCAATCTGATGGCATGAATATTATTTTTTCTTTTCCAGTAAAATATTTTCCTTCCCCGCCCCTCTTCTCCTATTCCCCTCCCTGGCCTCTTACCTCTTCTCACCTGCCTATCACAACTCCCTGGTGTCCCCCCTCCTTCCCTTTCTCCCATGGTCCACTCTCCTCTCCTATCAGATTCCTTCCTCTCCAGCCCTTTATTTTTCCTATCCACCTGGTTTCACCTATCACCTTCCAGCTATCCTCCTTCCCCTCTGCCATCTTCTTATTCTGGTATCTTCCCCCTTCCTTTCCAGTTTAAAAGAAGGATCTTAGCCTGAAATGGCAACTGTTTGTTCATTTCCATTCTTGTTCCTCCAGCATTTTGGATGTGTTGCTTTGGATCTCCTGCATCTGCAGAATTTCTTATGTTACTGGTCTCTAGTGTCAGGAAAAGAAATATTGCCATTTGCCCATGACAATAATTTGCCCACGGTAACCTCCAGTTCACCTCACTAGCAAGCCTATTTGCAATATTGTCATGCTTCAGAAATGCTGATTGTTTGAAGCTTGTTCGTGTTCCACAACCAATCTAAAGTTCCTGTTTATGGTTTGTTATGGATATTAAATGAGAAAATATGGTTTTCTTACCATCCTTCCAAGAGCAGGGCATGAATTTGAAGTGATTCATTTTCTTTTAAGGACTTCTTCATTGCGTTCATGGAAGGTGTATTGGTTGGAATCCGACAGGTTTTTGATAATTAAAGCAAGCAAAAGCACTTCAGCTGCAATGTGTAGTCAACTTCGACAGTTCAAACATCACACATATGAGTGAACCTCTAATCCGCTTCACCATCTGCCTTGTAAAGCAAGCACAAGCAAAACACCGAGTCCACCGTGAGCAGTTCTCTGTCTTCTGTTTCGCTGATAGCCAGGCATGTATCTCTTTTCCTTTGCTCCCACGAGCTTCTCCCAGAACGTGACCAGCTCGTGTACTGCTTCTGCCTGCAATTACAGCTCATTTTCCATGTCAACTGGCCAATTTTTTACAATCTGGTCACTTCCCATAAGGGTCTTCTCTCCTAATACTGCTGGCTACTCTGGAGGAGCGAAACCAGCTCCTGATTCTCGGCCAGTCGTTAAAGTGGTTTATTATTGTCACACGCACTGAGTTAAAGAGCTTTGTTTTGCCAGTCATTTCAGCACAGGAGTGCATTGAGGTCGAACAACGGGAAACATTAAGAGGGTGCAGAATAAAGTATTGCAGTTATAGTTCAAGTGCGGTGTAGGCAGACAACGACTGACCACTGAAAACTGTGTACATTACACTGCACTCTGTCAGACGTATGAAGAGCTAACACACACAGAATGCCGGGGGAAGTCAGCAAGTCAGGCAGCGTCCATGGAAAAGGAAGCACAGTCGATGTTTTAAGCTGAGACCCTCCCTCGGGACAGGAAAGGAAGAGGGAAGATGCCCAAATAAAAAGGTGGGGAGAGGGGAAGGGGGACAAACTAGAAGGTGGTAGGTGAAGCCAAGTGGGTGGGAAAGGTCAAGGGCTGGAGAAGAAGCCATCTGATAGAAGGTGAGAGTGGACCATGGGAGAACGGGAAGGAGGAAGGTCACCAGGGAAAGTGATAGGCAGGTGAGGGGAAGAAGTAGGAAACTGGAGTGGGAAATAGAGGAAGAGGGGAGGGTGAGGAGAAATCAATGCCCATACCATCAGATTGGAGGAAACTAGGTAGAATAGGAGGTGCTGCTCCTTCAACCCAAGGGTGGCCTCATCGTGGCACATGAGCTGGCCACGGACTGACATGTTGGAATGGGAATGGGGACCGGGAAAGTTTGTGCTTGGTAGATGGAGCGGAAGTGCTCGACAAAGCTGTCCTCCACTTTATGTCAGGCCTCATCAATATAAAAGAGGTTGTACTGGGAACACGGGATTTGGTAGAGGACTCCAGCAGATTTATAGGAGAAGTGTTGTCTCACCTGGAAGGACTACTTGTGGCCCTGAATGGAGGTGAGGGAGGGGGAGGAGGTGAATGGGCAGGTGTAGCATTTCTCTCACTTGCAGTGATATGTGCCAGGAGGGAGATTAGTGGGGAGGGACGAATGGACAAGCGTATCACAGAGGGAGTGAACCCTGGGGAAAGCGGAGTGGGGGGGGGGTGGGAATAAAGATGTGTTTGACAGTAGGGCCATGTTGAAGAAAGCAGAAATTGTGGAGAATTGTGCGTTGGATGTGGAGGCTTACAGGGTGGTAGATGAGGGCAAGAAGATGGCTATCTCTGTAAAGGTGACAGGAAGAAGGAGTAAGTGTGCATGTCTGGGAAATGGAGGGGATGCAGGTGAGGGCAGCATCAGCGGTGGAGGAAGGGAAGCCCCTCTCTTTGAAGAAGAAAGACATCTCTGAAGTTCTGGAAAGGAAAACTTCACTCTGGGAAAGGATGGGGTGGAGACGAAGGAACTGAGACAAGGGAATAACGTTTTTACGGGATACCAGGTGGGACAAAGTAGTCAGATTTGTAAAGTATCTTTCATGGCCTTGGCACAATTCACAGTGTTGAACAGCCTTGACCCAGCTTGCTACCTTTGTTAATATATTGGATTCCAGTTAATTGGGCCATCAGTTAATCAGTGCAGCTACTTGTTTGGAACATCTCTTAACAATTCTTACAGAACAAAAACAAATCAAGTAAAGAGCCGGGATCCCCTGTGTTCATTTGGGACACTGTGCCACTTAATTGGGGCAGGAGACTGCTGCCCAACTGTTTCTAACCAGCATCAGCTGCATGCACTTGGCTGGCTGTCAGACACAACACTGTACTTCGAATGAAGAGCTTCTAACTGCTGTCAGTGTGTATGTTTTGTGTTCAAAAAGCAGCATTTATTAGTTATGGATAGTTGGTGAGAAGTAAGTGGTAAGAAAATTCAGAACTGTTTTGCTCACTCTGATTTCAAGTATCCAAGCTTTGAGATGCCAGCAACAGCCATGAACGAAAATTAAACATTTACACTAAGTCATCAAGAAAGAAACTGCGAAGAATTTGAAGGTATCAATAATCACCTTGAATGTCACAATGAAAATGAAGGTTTGTAGGCTGCAATTATCGACAGCATTGTATGAAGGCTGTCCACTGTCTGCACTAGATACCTGTGCTGAATTTGTTCAGTTATAGTCAAAAGGACACAATGCAGATGAATTCCTCCATTGATAACCATTAGGAGCTAATACACAGTTTTATAGTACTGCTGTAGTATAGGTAGTGTTCTAATTTGTTCTGCACTTCATTTAAATACATTTGTTACTCAGTTAAATGGTATTTTGTCTTGTTTATACCTTTTTAATTATCTCCTTGAAACTTGGCTAATTGGGGCAGCTGCTCAATTGGATCAAAACATACTGGGCCCAGTTAACCTGAATCCACTATATTGTAAAATAAAGACATCACACATCACAACCTGCATTTCCGAGAAACACAAAGTTTGTAAAAACTACATTGTAGCCAAACTACGATATCAATAAAGGTACAACAAAAAAAACTAAGAATACATCATAAGGGTAATTTTGCTCCTAAATCTATTAGTGCAGTAGATTTAAGGATAAGATTAAATGATGTTGCACAACCAAAACAGTTTAACTAAGCCCTAAATTAAATTAGACCTCCAAGCAGACCACAACTTTGTCATGTGGTTTGGAGACTTGCGGACCTCAATGACCTGGAGAGCTATGTTGGCTGGAGTCAGAGCTTCATGCTTTGGCTCCTGGTAGGGTCAAAGGGTAGAGGCCAGATTAAGAGTGGTCTACCGGTCCTCCAGGGTTGGGGGGGGGGGGGGGGGGGAGAGTTCAGCTCAGAGCTAATAACCCTGGCTGGTCAAACAAAACTGTTACGTAAACAGCAAAGGAGAATCCTTCTACATCTGAGTGTGATGGTATTCCTGAGTCTCCACCCGGGACTTGCATGACTGACAGTAGTGAAAACCGGGTTACTGACAGGATGAAGGAAGCCCTGAACACCACCAAAGATTAAGGACTTTCATTACCGCCCTAAATGCCAGTGGCGTAACGGACATTAGAGAGAGAAGAGCAATTAAAACATTATCAGCATTTTGTATGTTCTTGATTTAAGTTCTTACAAAGTTATTTAGCTCAAAATTGCTTTTTTGTTACTTTGATTGCAAGAAATACATTAAAACAGGATGAGATAACAAAAGCTCAGTGTCATATATATGTATGTACATAGGATGGTAGCTACCAGGAATAGCTACCCAATTAGAGCCTCTTATATACTTGTAGAGGTATGATTTAATTTCATAGATTGGCATGAGGAAAGGCATTAGAAGTTATGATTCCTTCTTCACAGTTATGATCCCTAGTGCACCTAATGCAAAGACCTAGCAATGCTGAAATAAGAGAACCAGAGTTTAGTACGTGCTTCGTATACAGAGTCAAATATCAGAAAACACAAGAAGAATTTGTCTACAGCTTCTACAAAGTGACACAACAAAACGGTCTTTGTGATATGTTTACATTGCCAACAAAGTGTATGATAAGTGTCAAAGTTCAGCCGTACATAAAGACTGCCTCTCAGCAAGGATCCGACTGTAGGTGATGAAAGGGCAAAGGTTAACCGAGAGGAATGGTAGCCAGAGGAATGAAGAGGGCTGACTGTTACTTAGCACTGAAAAGTGGCTGTTTGAAAATTGTGTTGTGGTAAAGAGTTGGAAACCCAATCCTGCAATCGCTGCATAAAAGTAAAAGTTCAACACATAGCAAATTACAACTGTGTGTCAAAAAATCCTGAATGTCATTGTCTTTGTACTTGCCTTAGCACACCTTTCAAAAGAATCCATTTACTTCAAATTAGAAAGGACTAATTAACTGCACAGCAATAGTTTTAGTATACCTATAGGTTTTATCAAACTGGTTTTGATTACTTTCATTTTTGTCAAAGATATCGCACTCAAATCTTGTCACAAAGTTAGAAAAGTAATTATGATATTGTAATCTGAAAGATGTTGGCAATTATCAGAATTTCTACAAAGGCTATAATCCTTAATTAACTGACACTCAAGGGATATGATTCTCAATGTCCTGTGACACCACAAGCACACATAACACATTATTTATTTTGTCATGTGACAGCAAACATGTCACACACTCATTTGATAGGATGTAATCCTTCTCTGACCCGCCATGTGTTATTACAGTTGGGTTGGTGTGTAGGATAAATACTATACCCAATGCCTGTTGATGTTAATCCTCCATGAAACCTGAGCATGCTATTAATTGATATGAACCAGACTAAAGGACTAATGTTCCTTTGTTGAAATATTGGTGTTGATTCCATTGACAATAGAGAGCAAACATTTTCCTTGAGCTTATTCACCATCAACTAATTGCTCTGAGAATTAGAGCTTCAAGAATATTTTAAACATAACAATGTTAAATGACAGTGCTGTAATAACGGTAATTTCCCAGTATACAATACAATAAGAGTATACAGCACTGAACCAGGAGACCATTCAGCCAATTGCACCTATGATAGCCCAAAACAAACTTTAGGTTTACTTAGTAACCAGATCTTATTCCACATTTCTGAAGGATTTGTATTTAAAAATCGAGAATGGAACTGGTCCTCCTGGCTCAATGAGCTGAGCTGCCCAGCAACCCACCCATTTAACCCTTTCCTAATCAGAGGACTATTTACAATGACTGATTGACCTACTAACCAGGACATCTTTGGAATGTGGGAGGAATCCCACGGGAAGAATATACAAACTTTCCAACGGAGCACACTGGAATTGAACTCTGAACCCTGACAGCCAGAGCTAAACAGCGTCACACTAACTGCTCTGCCACTCTGCCACTGTGGTGCCGCACAGTTATGACTCTTCAAAAGGTTGTCCAGGTATTATTTAAATATTGTGAGGGTGTCTCCCTAGCCATGTAATCCATCTGACTTCTGAGATCATCACTGACTGGAATTACATTTTCTCAACCTTTTTTTTATTCCTTCAACCAGTTAAAAAACAAACGGCCCAGACCAAACCTCACAGAATCGCAGAGCACAGAACCCTCATTCACAAATACTCCTATTGCCCATTACTCTGAGTTTATGAACAAACTTTTAATCCAGTTTACCATTTTCCTTTGGAACTCGCTTCATCATTCTGACAGTGGGTCTTGCCAAATGCATTGCTAGAACCCACTTAGACCTGTGCTCTTCCTTAGTCACTATTATTTTATTATTTATTGCTTTCTCAAAAAAGAATCTAATCCCTGACTCAACACAACCTAACGTGTGCTGACCATCTGTGATTTATCTGTGCTACTCTAAACGTTGATCTTCAGAACTTTGTCCAATAATCATTGCCAGGCGGGCTTGTCGGCAAAAATAACAATTGTGGTGAAATTGGGCTTCACTTGGATGGGATGGAAAGTAGGACAAGAGCTTACCTGTAATCGACAAATAAACAGCTTCTTAGACATAAAAAATGTTCTTTTGTGTTCCCCCTATGAGTTGCTAGAAGGTAGACAGAGGCCCTTCAGAGGAGCTTTTAGTAAAAGCAACCATATATTACATTTCAAGCTGCTTGGTTAAGGGTGGTGGTGGAGCTGAAATTGTTGCATTCCAATGCACAAGAGGTGCAGGTCCCCCCGAGCCCATAATCACTGGGAGGATTAATACTGATCGTTTTCAGTGTGATGGGCTCAAGTGCAGTTCATCAACTTTCAGTCTAGTGGAGAAGTTTTTTTTAAAAAAAGTTTCTCATTTCTGTCTCCGCTACCTGTCTGCAGTTGGTTCTTTCGTTATAGAAAGTAGCACATGTGGCAAAGTGCACTGACATTTCGTTAAACTGCCATAAGGCATCAGCCTGAGTAGTTTGGAGTAGAGTTGATGAAATGCATCACACCTCGACTGTCACAGGCTGTGATCCCAGGAGACGGTAGGTTTAACCTGTGGTTATTTAATATCATCAAAGCTCTACTGCTCTTGGCTGGCAAGTACTGGCAGGAGGTCCATTAGTATTATACTGATTACATGGATTTAGTTACGACAGCACTTTACCTTTCATGAATGTAAGTACAAGGCAATTTTCCATCCCGAACATTTCTTGTGGCTACAAATATCTTTCTGATTTCAATTAACCTCTAGTGTGACTCCTTGGGGTCTGAAATAAGGTTTTCAAATGCTTCTCGAAACCTGAATAGAACATCTTCCGTTTTGGACCAACTCTCTTTGCTGCACTTCTACTCACATTTCTAAAAGCATTTGAAAACCTTATTCCCGCACCTTTAATTAATTGCTCTTGATTATTCTTGTTCTTATTGAGTAAGTAAATGGACTGACTAAGACAGGCTTGTCTGCCGCTGTAGGCATAATATCTCTATGCAAGTGACTCTATAGTCAATCTATTATCTAACGTACAATAGAAATGATAGTTTAAAGTCCATAGATGTCACAATGTCACAACACATGGCGCAACATTGACCTGCTAGTAAGTACATCACTTCCAATTTAATCCTGTTTATAAATTGCATTTAATGTTACTGTTCCCATGTGGACAGCAAATATATCACACACTCATTTAACAAGATATAATCACCCAACAATGTGCCATGGTGGAGGCTGCAAGATCTCAATCCATTGCCATTAATATATGAACAATTCACTGCTAGCTTCTTAAACAATTTTATGGTTGTAAATGTAAATAAGTTTATCATGTCAAATAGGTATGGTATGTCATGCATCTTTGCATGCATGCTTACTGACTGAGAAGAGCCATATATAAACCAGCCACACCTTTTAAGGTTTGCGTAGTATGTTGTAAACTCTGTCACTCAGTACAGCTCAGAACCTCCAGCAGCATACATGGCAATGAAATTGAAATGAAAAGGAATTGAAGTTGCTTAAAGTAACAATACTATCAAACCCCACAGAATGACCTTAGAGAATATCTGGAGATTACAATTTGTCACAAGAACTTCTTTGAAATGACAGAACAATTACAGATTCAAATAGAAAACCTCAATCTTAGAAAGTTGCATATTTGGGACCAGAAAGCAGAATCAGCTGAGTCTATTATTGATTACATTACTGTGTTGAAGAATTTGTTTGAACACTGTACTTTTCAGAAGCAGAATCAGGTTTAATATCACTGGCATATGTTGTGAAATTTGTTGTTTTGTGGCAGAGGCCATTGCAATGCACAGTACTAGAAGAAACTATAAATTACAGTAAGAAGTATATACATAAGGTTAGATTAAACAAATAGTGCAAAAAGTGCAAAAAAATAGTGAGGCAGTGCACTTGGGTTCATTGCCCTTTCAGAAATATGATGGCAGAGAGTAAGAAGCTGATCCTAAAATATTTAGTGTATGTTTTCAGGCTCCTGTACCTGCTCCTTGATGGTAGCCATGAGAAGTGGGCACATGCAGGATGATGGACATCCTTAATGGTAGACATTGCCATTTTGAGGCATCGCCTTTTGAAGTTGTCCTCAATGCTGGGGAGGCTGGTGCCCATAATGGAGCTGGCTGAGTTTACGACTTTCTGCATCCTTTTCCATTCCTGTGCAGTGGCCCCTCCCTACCAGAATATGATGCAACCAGTTAGAATGCTCATCACGGTATGTCTGTAGACATTTGCGAGAGTCTTTGGTGACATAATACGTCTCCTCAAGCTCTTGATACCAGCTGCTCAATTATTTGTCGGAATATACATGTATGCATCCAGAAGCTCAGCATAGCACTGAATCTGAGGCTATTCTCATGAAATACTGGAGGCTGTTGGTTAGATCTAACGTGTAGTTTCTCATTATAGTCTCAAATTAAGACCATAAGATCATAAAACAAAGGAGCAGAAGTCGGCCATTCGGCCCATCGAGTCTGCTCCGCCATTTTATTAATAGCTGATCCATTCTCCCATTTAGTCCCACTCCTCCGCCTTCTCACCATAACCTTTGATGTCCTGGCTACTCAGATACCTATCAATCTCTGCCTTAAATACACCCAATGACTTGGCCTCCACCGCTGCCCGTGGCAACAAATTCCATAGATTCACCACCCTCTGACTAAAAAAATTAAAGCCACAGATTATTGCAGCCAACTACACAAACAAACTTGATTGGGAAAAAAGATAAGTCTAAATATTCCGAAGCGAATTAGGAGAAGTATTCTATGTGAGCACTCTGCAATTAATCCTCGATAAGCTTCTAAAGCAATATGCAAATCTATTCAAAGAATTGTATATCACCAGTAAGAAGCACAGAGTTCACAAGCACATCAAGGCAAATATCAGACAAATTTCCACAGGTGGTTGAGGAATTGAGGGAACTTGAATGACAGAACATGTTGGTCAAAACTGCACGTAGTGATTGGGCAGGATCTTTTTTTTGTAGCATAGATCAAACCTCACTGTGAAACGTGGACGTGCAGACTTTGAATGGCAGGCACATCGAGACACAACTCTACAACAGGACACAGTCCTGCAATCCTCCAAGGAACAGAAGGCTGACTTTGTGTTTACATCTAGTTCATCCCCATTTGGGAGGGAAGCAGCAAGAAAGGCAAATGAAAAAAAGCAAGCAGCACAAAACATGTTATACAGGGAAGAGGTTCGAGTTATATCATGATCTTCATGTGTTTCAGGAATAACTTTCCTGAAGAGAGTATGATAATTATTAAAGAAGAGCTGGCAAAGTGCATCACTTTAAACGAGTGCAGCATTAACTGCATCTGTAGAGTCTCAGGATCAACATAAACAATCTCAATGCTATAAACGTTAAAATGAAATGCAAAATCTAGTTACTAATAGGTTTCATCTGTTTCACTTTCCTTTCGAACAAAGAGTAGTACATGTAAATCAGTTTGAAGTAGCATTGGGCCATGTGTACATCATGAATAGACCCCAGCACAATCTGCAGGATTTGTGTTTCCTGCTACTACTCTGCACACCCTGAATGGAACTCCACCGTGCTCTAGGATGTCCCATGGTGCAGCTGCTTTATGCGAATCGGCAACCGGTCTCACTATCCTGCTACGGTTCGATCTCAGGACAAGTACTGCCCCTCGGAGAGCGATGGCACAGTTTCCTAGTGTGGACACTCTGCAAATCTGTGGACACAGGAAGTAGTGTGGGGTCCCGATGCTGTTAGTAAGTGTCAACGCAGAACTGCAACGACCAGAGCTACAGAGCAAGATGAATGCAATTGCTGAGATCTTCAAGTTTCAGAGGGCAGCATGACACTTCACAGTACAGGTGACCTGGGGTTCAATTCCCACTGCTGCCTGTATGTTCTCCTGTGACCACATGGGTTTCCTCCGGGTCACAATATACAATATAAATCCTGAAATTTTCTTTCTTCGCAAACGTCCATGAAAACAGAGGAGTGCCCCAAATAATGAAAACAGTTAGATGTTAGAACGCCAAAGCACCCTCCAGCTCCCCTCTCCCACGCACAAGCAGCGGAAAAGCAACAACACCCCCCTCCCCCACCAGCAAAAAGCATCGACATCCACCCCCCGCCCCCACTGAGCACTCGAGCATGCAGCAAAGCATTAATAAGGACACAGACTTGCAGTAACCCAAAGATTACTCATTCACCTGGTAACTCACCATACCACAGGCTCTCTGTACAGGTGTCCCCCGCTTTTCAAACGTTCGCTTTACGAAACCTCACTGTTACGAAAGACCTACATTAATACCTTGTTTTCGCTTTCAGAAGGTGTTTTCACTGTTATGAAAAAAATCAGCGCGCGATAAAAAGCCAGGCGCGCCCCAAGCAGCTGCTCTCCCCTGGATTCGGAACGGCATTGCTTAAACACGTTGCGTTGAGTAGCCGTTTGCAAGATGAGTTCTGAGGTATCGGAAAAGCCTGAAAGAGCTTGTAAGGCTGTTACATTTAGCGTAAAACTAGACATAATTGAGCATTTTGATCGTGGTGAACGAAGTAAGGACAAAGTGAGTTTGGCTTGTGGAAGCTGACGAAGATGATGTTGAAGAGGTTTTGGCATCCCATGACCAAGAACTGATAGATGAAGAGCTGATGTAATTGGAGGAGGAAAGGATAACAACCGAAACCGAATGTAGTAGCGAAATGAACGTGAAGCCACTGCGTGAGATTTTCGCTGCAATGATAAAGTACGACTTTAATTTTGAAAGGGTACGTTGGTTTAGGGGATATTTGTAAGGTGGTTTCAGTCCTTACAAAGAACTGAATGATAGAAAAATGCGCGAGGCTCAGCAGTCAAGCAAGCCTTCCACATCAACCACAGCAGACGACGAACCTCGACCTTCGACATCGAGGCGGGCAGTCATAGGAGAAGGTGAGCTGCCTGCTCTAATGGAAACTGACGACGATGAGATGAGACCCCAGTGTCCCACCACTTCAATCCCCAGGCCGTGGACAGATACAGTACCGATTTGCGGAGAATGCAGCAGTAGCCCGGAGACACACAGCGCATGTTTAAGAAAAAAGCCGAAATAAACATTCTAATTAATTAGGTGCCGCCCTGCACGTAAACGTTGGCCCAGATCAGAGGCGATGCAATCGGCAACCGGCACTGATCTGAGCCGACAATTACGTGTCGGGCGGCACCTAATTAATTAGCATGTTTATTTCGGCTTTTTTCTAATATGTGTTGTGTGTGCCTTCCGGCTACCGCTGGACTCCAGCATGCCTCACGGCAATGTATCGGTCGGCGGCCCGGAGGGTCGGGGCCACTGCACCACCCAACCTGCGACGACTTAGTCTAACACACCATCATCAGTGTGCTCGGCACTGTCCTGATTACGGTAAGTGATACTACACTGTACATACATTATTTCTACTTTATATCGGCTGTGTATTTTTACGTGTTATTTGGTATGATTTGACAGCTTCATAGCTTAAAGGTTACTGGAGAGCGCCTGCGCGTGTTTTTGCCAACAGCGCTTGCGTGAGATGTTCTGCCGAGAGCACTTGCGTGAGATTTTCGCTACGGAGAACAGTGCAGCAATGATTGTGGAAAAGTATTTCTACTTTATATAGGCTGTGTATTTATCATATCATTCCTGCTTTTACTATATGTTACTGTTATTTTAGGTTTTATGTGTTATTTGGCATGATTTGGTAGGTTATTTTTGGGTCTGCGAATGCTCACAAAATTTCCCCATATAAATAAACGGTAATTGCTTCTTCACTTTAGGACATTTCGGCTTACGGACCGTTTCATAGGAACGCTCTACCTTTGGATGGCGGGGGAAACCGGTATTGTAATTAGGCTAGGAGTAAATTGGGGCCATGGTTTTCGGTCGGGCGCCGGACGCTTGGAGAGATTTGCCGGGGGCCGTGGTCGGGTGGTCGGCGACTTGGGCCGGCTTCCCCACCGGACTTAGTCTGATGAGGAGGGTGTGAGGATACCCAGCAGGATTAAAAAAACAAGACCTGACAAAGGGTGGATGAGCTCCTTGAGAGCCAACGGCCATCTTCCGTAGAAGAGATTAAAGCCTCACCACGTATCTAAGGATCGTATGCTATGCACCTGGTTAGAAGCGATATGATGAACTTGGGCGCTGCACCGTCTGCCTGGACCTGCCCAAGGCCTCCGCCTAAGGAAAGGTCAAGCTAGAAGAAGCGGCCGTGGATGGAGGTCGACACGATCTCGGGCTTGAGTTCGGCAGGGCGGTGGCGGGTGGTGCCAAAGCGGTCAGCGAGAATAAACTGGAGGAGAGGCTGTACTCGGTGCTGTCGCAAGATCGAAGAAGATGGAGGTGCATAGCTGCCAAGCTTGGATTCGGGACGGCACCCACTGTCTGACCGACTGAAATTGGGGGATTGCTGGAAGAGACTGTTCTGCGCTGTTTCTCAATAAATAGATAATAAAAACAGAGCTGACAAGGATTAATGATCATCTCAGACAAGGATAGGTACGATAGCTTGCAGAACGGTAGCAGAACGGTGAACGTAATGCTTCACATTGCCTGCTGTAAAAAATCAGGGTACAATTTCTGCCACTGCTTATAAGGAGTTTGTATGCTCTCCCTGCGACCGTGTGGGTTTCCAACAGGTCCTCCAGTTTTCTCCAACATCCCGAAGACGTATGGGTTAGGGTTAATGAGTTGTGGGCATGGTATAACGGTGCTGGAAGAGTGGTGACACCTGTGGACTGCTCAGCACAGTCGCTGATTTGATTTGGTGCAAATGAGGCGTTTCGTTGTTTGTTTCACGTGACAAATAAAGCTAATCTTTTATAGGTAGAATAAAATTATTCAGATTGATATTCAGCGTTATCACTGCTGACAGAGCAGATCCTTTACTGTCACTCGGCCCCCTCCTTTTGAAAGGAGCTGGCCCGACCTTAACCCTTAATGGGTCCGGAGAGCATGGCTGGACAAAACAAGAGAGTGGTTGCAGTAACTGTGGGCTTTGTGTTTACATGGGGGCATCAAGTCGGAGTCAGTAAATTAACTTAGACACAGCACTGGAATAGTTCACGGAGAGAGGGGAAGCAATCATTAACCTGTGACTCCAGTCTTCAACGGGGGCACTCAAGTAAAGCGAGAATTCAAGTTCATAATCAATGATCAGCCCTCACATCTGCACACGAGCTGCAATACTGTAGAGTCACAAGTCATTTCCTCTTCCCTTCCTGATCAATTTTACCCATTTCACCTTCCACACTCTTAGCACCGGTGGTCTTTTTTTTACCACTGTGAGGGCCGTTCCCAGAAATGAGGGGCGGAAGTCCAGCAGCCAGAATGAGGCACGCGTTCCTGTGGCAATCACTCATCCCTGTGGTGTGGAAGAGGGTTCCAACAGATCCGCTGTAAATTGTAAATCTCTGGCTAATCTGCATCTCTCAGCTGCTACTTTCAGCAGTTGTGCTTCATCTCCCCATGACTCTGCCCTCAGTGCATACACACAAATACTATAAGCCTATTTCATTTCCTTTTGTCACATGCATGGACAGACGTACCATTCCTGCTTCCTGAGTTGCTTGTCACCAAGTCGTTTAGGTAGCACATAAAACCATGCTGATAACATTTTCTGCTGGCTGTTTATGTAGCTGAGGGCTCTGTACACCACAAATGATCAATTTTAATTACAATCTTACTCAGGTCAAATTAAAATCTCATTCTCTTTAATTAAACTCACATTCCTTGTAAGAAGGGTTTAGAAACTAAATGAAAAATGAATTTTGCTAAATGGTTGCCATTTCCTCTCAGTGATGAACTCCGCATAATAAAGACAATTTTGACTAACAACAACAGGAATTCTGCAGATGCTGGAAATTCAAGCAACACACATCAAAGTTGCTGGTGGATGCAGCATCTCTAGGAAGAGGTACAGTCGACGTTTCAGGCCGAGAGTCCTGACGAAGGGTCTCGGCCTGAAATGGCGACTGTACCTCTTCCTAGAGATGCTACCTTTGACTACCAACAACTCTACTTGGCATTTAAATCCAATGATTTTACTGGTCAGTTAACTTAGCCTCTGTAACCTATAACTTGCCAACTATGGTTTTGACATGTCAGGAATTAAAATGTATATTTACACCCGTCTACAATTGTTTTTACAGTTCTTACAGACCCTTCCACCTTTGTTTCATGGTATCAAAGGGAAAAGTAAAACAAGGGACATAAAGAGGTAATACAGGCTGCTTCATGACTTTGAAGTGAGCTGCATGCTAACTTGTTGTAAATGACTGATAATTTCTACCGTCTCTACACAATGTCAGAAACCTCCCCCTCAAAAAGAAATCAAGACTTAAAATAGCTCAGAGCCTCTCCATTGTGTCAATGATACCGTTAAATGCTGGTCATTGTTGGAGCTGTATTTACCTTGGACACCTAATACCCTCACTTTCCTTGTAAGAGTCTTTGACATAGAGTGCCAAATTGGAGCAATTTCAAACAGTTTGCACCATGCTTCAGAGCCTATTAAGAGCACCTTAACTCTTCCTTCAAACTGACACAATCATAAAAGTTGATTTCTATTTCCCATTCTGTTTATTTGGATTTGAAGGTAGAAACCATGTGTGTGCACACACAGTATCCTTAAAAATGAGGCCAACCCTTTTGCAAAGTGATAAAGATTATAAAAAAGGTCTAATTTGACAGGTCTGTCCAGTGGCATTGCATAGGAAAGCAAAAGACAGAAGGAGAAGATCATACAACTCCTCAAATCTGCTTCACCATTCCTTAAGATGGTGACTCGTCTACCTGGTGCCCACTTTCTGCCCATTCCACATATCACTCGATTCCAAGAATCGATTGACTTCTGCGACGGAGCATCCGTGGAGCTCGAGGTTAGAACGTTTCAAAAATCTGTGGTCCTTTACTCAAAGTGTTCCATCTTATCGCTCAGTCTCATCAATCTATGCCACAATGAGATCACCTCTCATTCTCTTAAATGCCAATTAATGAAGATGAACAGATCTCGGAGAATGATATGGCATACTGATACGTTTACGAGGGTTGTTACATATGCAATGGATGCAGAATAAAAATTGTAACTTCATCTATTTTAAAACATCACAATGAAGTGGTTCTGTATACACATTCAAATTCCTACTTTCATAGGTTAACAATTCCAATTTAAACACATATACCTTCTCCTTGACAGCAGATTAATATTTTAAATGCTCATCAGCAAAACCCCTTGAGAAATATCAATTTGCAGTGTTTCAAATTTGCTTCCTGGTGCTTGGGTCCAGCTGTACTTCTTCCATCTCTGATCAATATTTCTTCAAGTTAAATACAGCCTGGATACACATACTGCCACTCTATTCTTCCGCAAAGGCCTGACATGCTCATTAATCACACTGCTTATGCTGTTGTAATATACATTCATTCAGGATAGACAATACAATCTACACAGACTAATCTGTGAGAAAAATTCAACTGGGAGATATTAAAAGTTGAAAACAGCTCACGCTCACAAAAAACGTATAATTCAATGTTCAAATATCCATTAAATTCTCAACATTCTGAATAATTTATCAACAAGGCATCAAGAATTTGTTGTGGCAGCTTCCCTGAAATTCTGGAATGAATTTTCAAAACATTGTTAAGCAATGATGTATGCCAGCCAATGTTACTTCCATCATTTCTCCATCGGAAAATGCACATCTCGAGAATTGTAAAGCAGCAAGCAGAAGGAATATATAATAAGTTGTACGACACGAAATGAAAAGGACAGAGGAACCTTGGAGAGGATAAAGAGGAAATTTAGGAGACTGTCAGTGCTGGGGAATTACAGCTACGAAGGAGAAACTAATCAGGATGGGATTTTTTTCACTAAACAAAAAGAAATACAGCAGAATTTTAAATGAGTTGTACAAAATTATGTATACAAAAGTATTACCGAGACAGAATAAACAGGAAGGCCATGTTCTTTCCAGATTCCTCTGCCCCTTCCAATTGCTGTCTTACAATTTGGTGGATACTCCTTCTGATGACAATGAAAAGTGTTAATTGGAGTCATGTCTAGATCAATCCAGGATAGAACTGCAAATTTCCCTCCCTAAGATTAATTCCTCCTGAACAGCTCTCAGACAACCTCTTAGACATATCTAATGAGATTAGCTTCCTTGTTCAATAAAAACATTAAAAGTTGTTAATGCCAAATTCAAAGTTCTCAAACCATCATGGCGGCATATAAACTCCTATTCTCAGAACTGGTAGTCAAAGTTGACTACCAGTTTGGTAACATAAACCCGACCCTTATGAAAGGAATGCAGGCTATTTGGATGAACTTAATTGTTTAACTGATGAAAGAAAGCTGTGCCGAATCTTCCAAAGGGATACTAAATTGGTCAGACAAAAAGACAAGGTCTCTGGAGCACACTATTTAAATTTCAATCACATATATTTAATGGAAAATGACCAATTCAACTGAATGCACCCTTGTGTGGTGCAGTGGCTTGTTCAATGAGATGGGTCTGGAACAGAAATACCTTTTCATTTCTTGGAGGAGTTGGAAATTGTTACTTGTTTGCATTCTCTAAACCATGCTTCAATCTTTCCTCACGTCTTACAGGAAACTAAATCAGGTGGATATCAGTTTACCATTGGTGTGTGGAGGACTGGTGTATGCAAACTCAGTGCTAAAACTTCTGGTTGAGCAGAACTGAGAAATAGTTGGTGTTGAAAGAATCCTCAAACACAACTTCAGCCTTTAACCTTTTCCCTTCGAAGGGAAAGAATACCTCCTGTGTCTCCCGACTGAGTCAACTCAAGAAAGGGGAGTAAAACAACAGTTTACACTGTTCCGTTGTGAGGGCAATTGTAATGATGTCAGCACCATAACTTCGCTTGAAGACAAAATCCTATCGGCCCTTTATTGAATAGAGTGTTTGGAATGGATCTGTAGTTATGAAATAAAACTTCAAAGAAGAATACATGAGGAAGAAAGGAACGACTGGAGTGAATACTTCATATCATTCACTCTAATACGCTGCACATGGGATGCTTACCAAATTTACAGATTAGAGGGTGCCTTTCATACATTAAATAAAAAGGAGTGTTTGGTCAAAGCTGAAGGGAGGGGTGGGATATAGTGTCATTATTTCCATTTGTGAAAGTTTATCTGCAACACATGGCATACCTACGAGGGGTTATATATTCCCAGCACCCCTTATCTACCTGCCTGTGTAGCAGGAGCTGCACTAGAGGTTTCCTGCTGACTCACACTGTGAGAAAATGTCTAGTTTTTACATAATGAATCCCTACAGTAATGGGCATCAGATCGGTAGCTCAGCCTGTCTGCAGATTGAAAGCATAATCCCCCCCAAGTCGTATCTAGGAATATGGGTGTTGCTGGGAAGACCCAATGCTTGTTGGCCATTTACAGTGGCCTTTTTGAGAAGTTGGTGGTTGTGTCTACAAAGTTTCTTTTATCTCTGTAAGGATGCATTAAAGGAATATTGCAATAAACTGACTCAACACACAGAATGGTTCGAACAGTACTGCCAACGTGAATGATTAAAAAGCCACATTCACAATGTGGCCATGTCACCGCAAATGTAACTTCTTTCACTTGATGAGAGGCATTAGGTCAACTGCATGCATGTGTTTCCCTCAAGGCTCTTTGCCGTTTTTGAGAATGAGTCAGAACTGGCAGGAAGAGCACCAGAACTGGAATAGAGACGTGATTGAGCACTCAGATTTCAGTCTTCGTGACCACAGTGAAACGACAGCAGCATGTCACGTTAGCTCCTGACCTTTCTCCTTCTTTTCCGCCCTTTTGTTTACTTTGTGCTCTTTTTATTTCAGCAAACCTGAAAATTATACCCATGCTGAAGTGTTGGTATCAAGAGTTTTGCAGAGGTAACTTAGGCACACAGTCCGTAAAACTTTGCAACTGGAAGTACATACTTTGTACGTATTTTGCTGGTAATTCGTGAATAGCTTTTATGGATGATAATGTGGATTATCGAAGATACACTATAATATTCAAATAAATATTAAGCAGTTCATCTAATATAGAAACAATCCTGTGTTTTAGAATGGTCTATTTAATTAAAACTATAAAGATGTGTCTCTGAAGAGAAGCGCATCTGAGTGAAATAATATGATTTTTATGTGACCAGCACGGTATTGTAACATCTTTGATGGAAAAGATGAGCTGCCTAACCAAATTACAACTTGCATGATAGCGGAATCCAGCTAAAAGATGTCATAGGTGAACTTAGAAGCTAACAGATGGATTTATAAATTTGTAATTTATATGTCTGTGTGAACTCTTTGTAATAACTTCACAGGACCTGAACTATTCACAAAAAAATATTTAAAGCCATACAATACAGAGTTAGACAGTATACTTTTGAGTCTGCTGAAAATGGAATTATTAAATGGATTCATTCAAATTCTGCTGTCAACCGAGGGGCTACATGTCATGTAAATAATTATTGAACATAAGCATCGGTTCTGTAATAATAGCTCAAGTGATTTCAATGAGCAATGTTTAAAGAGCAGTTATTACTACGGTAGGAAAGTGTATTCCTCACCAGCAGGAATAAAACTGATTTGGAAAATAAAAGAATGGACCATTGGAGCTCACCATTCAGCCCAATAATCTGTTCCAAATCAGAAAGAGCAATTCAGATACCCCACTTGCTATTCTTTCCCATATCCTTGCAATATCTCCTTATCCACATATTTTCCCAATCTCACTGAAAGGAATTATTGAATCTGTACTTACCACTCTATCAGGCCTTGCCTCTCAAATCTTAACTGCTGGATGAAGGTAATACTTTCCCTCACGTCACTTTTGATTCGACTGTCTATCACTGTAAATCTTGAAATGATTTCTCTTTATTTATACTCCCTGATTTTAAGCATCTTCATCAAGCTTCCCACGGGGCTTCTCTGCTCCAAAGAGAACAATCTCAGTTTGTCCGGTTTATACAACCATAATTCTTAATTTCTGGAGCTATACTATTAAATCTCATCTGCACCCTCTCCAAAGTCCTCAGATCCTTCATAAGATGTGAGTCATCTAGCTGGGACTGTTTTATAAAACATGTAATTCAACCTTCCTGGCTCTCCTATTCTCTACCTCAATTCAGGACAGAGTACAAAAGGTGTTATCAATTAGAAGACACCGCTGAGTTCCCCAGCATTTTCAGTGTGTTGCGTTATCAATTATTTGGGAACTACTTTGTTGATCTCTTAAAAACTGTGCATGAGTACTCTCATTTTCCCACTCCCACTTTAGAACTGCAAAGAAATAGGAGCAGGAGTAGGTCATCTGACCCGTCGAGCCTGCTCCGCCATTCAGAAAGATCATAGCTGATCTGGCCATGGATTCATCTCCACCTACTTGTCTTTTCCCCATAACCCTTAATTCCCCTACTATGCAAAAATCTACCCAATCTTGTCTTAAATATATTTACTGAGGTAGCCTCCACTGCTTCATTGGGCACAGAATTCCAGATTCACCACTCTTTGGGAAAAGTAGTTCCTCCTCATCTCCATTCTAAATCTACTTCCCCGACCCAGATGACCCAGATGTTCCTAAACATATTCTGCTGAGAAAGATCTTCGCCCAGATTCAGGCAGTATTGATCATCACAAAATTGGTAGGCCAGAGGGCTTGTTTCCTTGTCGTTTGTTCAAGAAGTCCTTGTCATATGGCATATTGCCCTCAGTTGTGGGGCTTTGTAGGAAATTTGACCCAAGAATTTCTGAATGGTATTTTATTAGCACTGTGGTAATCATGGGGCAATCCGGCAATGCACGCTATTTATTTGTAGTCCAATCACAAACAAGAGAACATCTGCAGATGCTGGAAATCCAAGCAGCACACACAAAATGCTGATGGAACTCAGCAGGCCAGGCAGCATCTATAGAAAAGAGTAAACAGTCGATGTTTCGGGCCGAGACCCTTCTTCAAGACTATTTATTTGTAATGTGCTTTCCAATCTTCCTGGTCTAATGATTCTTCTTGTCTACCCTGACCCAAGCAGCTTTCAGCTGTCTTGCTTATCATGAAGCCATCACTCAAACTGCATGCCCTGCTAGTCAGCTTCACAGCCCTGTGTCACCATAGTGTTGACACTTAGGACTGGCCCTTCCTTGAATCTCAGTGATTCTTTTGTATTCTAAACTGTTTTCCATTGTTTTTTTTCCAACTCCTTTTACTGCATAGTGTGGAGGTGGAGCAGGGCATCAGAAAAATCACACACAGCCGCACAGAGCCGTAGAAATTCACTGCACAGAAGGAAGCCATTCCTCCCAGTGAAAGTGGACTTTTAGCCTAACCCCACTTCCTTGCACTTAGTCGACAGCTCATCAATTGCTCATTAGTGAGGGAGAAAGCACAGTGGGGGGGGGAGGGTCATCTCCCAAAGCCATGATCTACTTAGAGAAAACAGGGGTCCATTCTGATAGACAGCCTCTCTAATGAGCAATGTCCATGCAGGCCAGACGTGTCCTGACTGAATCTGCTGTCATCTTTGACCTCAAGCTCATACACAGCCCGTTGATTAGAGTCATGGTCGCTCTCAGCTTCCAAGCCTCAGAGTCAATTCAGGCAGTCGCTGCAGATGAATGGCACATCTCACAGTCACCTGCTCACTGCTGCCTTTGCTCAAGCCCCACACTCTATAAGAAAAGACTTTGGCTGGTTTTTGTTTTGGTGCCCAGGAGAGGGCAGGGTGGAAATATCTAGCACTACACACTTCCCAAAACTGCAAGAGTTCATATATCAGTGATCAAGGACCAACTTCATAAGTCTCATATATATATATATATATATATATATATATATATATACACACACACACATGCATTAGGAATTTGTACTCGTATACTGCTGCTTTGGATAGACCTTCCTGGCGATCTCCAGGCAGGAGCTCCTGTTGCATCCCTGGTGGCCATTTTATGCAGCACACTGTCCTCTTGCAAGTATTGCTCACCAGTTGACTGCCAACTCTCTCCTCTCATCTCTCTCGGTCCCATTCTCGATGCTGCAGCTCTGACCAGTAGTTGGAAGAACAGTACTTGTATTGTAAAGGTGTCCCTTTAAGGGATAGCTCCTGAGGTCAAAGCTGCAATTGCAAGCCCTGCCAGCTGGAATATCATGCAAAGGATCAATAGAATGGTTCACTGATGCTAACATAGGCATGAAACCAGACAACACAGAATAAGAATATTGCCATCTTTCTGACTTCTAAAAAATATTTTAATTCTATCAGACAAAAAGGAGAATTATTCCTAGGTAGGTTTTGAGCCTATTCTTTTTACCAAATTGCAGCAGCTGGAAATAAAACAAAATTCCAATCCGATTATTGGGTGAGATTTTGTTTCGGGGTAGAACATTAGCGCTGAGCAATAAACAGACAGTAATGCAAACATTGGCTTATATGTGATACTTCAATCATGTCGAAAGTTCACTTACAGTATTTTGAGGATTCAGTTTTTTGAAAGGTTCCCATATTGGAGAGGACTGGGAGAACAGACTGTATTACATAGAGGAATGAAATAATTCGATGAACCGGATTGCACTTCTAGTTACATTTTTTTGTTGAGACAAAGGACTGTTTTTTGTTATGAAGTTATGACAAAGTGATAACCTTTCCCGATGATGCTACAACGTGGTTTGTGGGTTGGACTCTGTAGTCCATGTTACGATGTGTTTCTGGTTTCTGGTCTCTCCTTTTCTTTTTTTGCTATTTTGGATGATTTTAATCGACAAGCCTGCAGATAACGAATGACACAGAGCTTGATTGAAATAATTAAGCTGAACTGAATATGCCTGGACTGTTTTGATTCTGTGTTTTTTGCTTGTTTTTCTTTTTTGCTGTTTGCGCTTGGTTGGGAGGGGGAGATGTTTGATGTTTTCTTTGAATGGGTTCCATGGTGTTTCTTTGTTTTGTGGCTGTCTGTGGGAAGATACTGCACACATACTTTGATAATAAATGTACTTTGAATCTCTGAACTTTGAATTGCATGCATTTATTTGAGTGTGGATAACATGAGGTCAGCTCATTTCACATCTACACCTTATTCTTAAAAATGATTTTGGTATTGCAAAGGGTGTCATGTCCAGGAGTATCCCAACATCACAGCTTGATTGGTAAACACCAATGCCCCGGAACAGAAAGGTCCACAGAACATGGTGGACACAGGCCAGTCCGTCACCAGCAAAGTCCTCCCCACCACTGAGGACACTGAAAAGGAGCACTGCCAAGCCAAAGCGACATCCAGCATCAGAGACACCCCTAGCCAGGCCAAGCTTTCTTCTTGCTACTACCACTGGGTAGGAGGTACAGGAGTCTTAGGTTCCACACTACCACATTCAGGAAGTTATTACTCTACATACAACCACCAGGCTCCTGAATCGGTGTGGATTGCTTCAGTAACCCTAACTCCGAGTTGATTCCTCAACCTACAGACTCACTTTCATGGACTCTACAATTCGCCTTTTCAGTGTTTATTTATTTACTTTGCACAATTTGCCTTCTTGTGCACAACTCGTCTACAATTTGTCTTTTCAGTGTTTACCTTTTTATTTATTTAATTTGCACAATTTGCCTTCTTGTGCACATTGGTTGTTTGGCAGTCTTTGTTGGTGTATAGTTTTCTTTTAAATAAATTCTATCATATTTCTCTATTTTCCTGTAAATGGCTGGAAGAAAATGAATCTCAAGGTGGTATATGGTGCCATGTGAGCAGCAACACACACAAAATGCTGGAGGAACTCAGCAGGTCGGGCAGCGTCCATGGAAAAGAGTAAACAGTTGACGTTTCCGGCCGGGACCCTTCTTCGGGACTAAGTGAAATCATTTTTTTCCCTTAACTCCCCATTAATCCTACTAACTTTATGAAGGGCCTTGTCCTGAAACAGGGTGAGTCCCTTCACCATTTCCAGCATCTGCAGATTTCCTCGTGTTAGCGATATGGTGACATATAAATACATACACTTTGATAATAAATTTTTAGAGAGAAACCAAAACTATGCCATTGAGTTGCTGCAAAGTCAAGCCTATGACCAGTGTTCCCCGTCTTCCATTGCAAGCTGTGCTTAAAGGTTTGAAGGTTGGTGCTATATCAGTCTGAGATAACAACTGGGATCTCCTTCCCAGACACAATATTTCAATGGAGCTGGATGACATGACAGTCCGATCACAATCAATGTTCCTTGCTTCGAGGGAATTTTGTCAGCAGGTTTAGGTAGATTCTTATGGATTGCCAACACTGCTAACATTGCCAACACCAGGTACATCTTGAAGAAAGAACTGGCTCCACCAGGATGGAATTTGGGAAGGCAAATTGCACAGCAATCCCCATGTGGGTCTGAATAAATGCAGGCAAATTTTCTTAAGAGAGCCGATTAGGCTTTAATGCCTGATGCCAAGTCAAGCATGGCATAAAATGTCACTTTAAGAATGGCCTGATCAACTAAAATGTTTTTAAGAAATTACTCAACTGAACACTTAGCCTGACTCTAACAAATATATACTGTCAGTTCCACTGCATAACCTCACCAGGAGTATTTTAGACATGGGTTCCAACAGTTAACTTGCAAAAACTAAACCTAAACAACATTGGATAGAGATGTGGGTGAGAGGGTATTGATAATTAGGCACAGTTCACCATTCAGACACTCCCCCTTAGCCCAGTAATTCACATTAGAGGATCCTACAGGCAAATTTACTGATTGTTACATTGATAATGACAAAATTTTTTTAAAAACGAGGTTTAATTGAGGCTCAGGAGAATCAAGCCGGGGGAAAAAGAACTGCAAAATGAATAAACTGCCAGCCACAGATGGCCTTGGTGCAGCATGAGTGAACCTCACTGCATTTCCAAAATTTATTTAACAACAATAATTACAGGGCCCTGAGGTGCAGCTGCAGTCATTTTCCATTGTGTAGGAAATGTTATACAGTGTAGAGGCCCTAGAATGCCATTTTTATTTCATTTAAGTGTTAGAACCAAGTTCCTGGTGATATCAAACAGCAGCATCGATCAGCTGCTGCTGGATAAGTGAGCATTTGGTTCAACAGCCAGAGAGACCGGTATCATGAGTCAATGCCCATTTTATCCTCTGAGAGCTCGCGATAAGCGCAATTACTCAGGAGATTATTACTGACAGAAACGTGGTTGCCACCAGCACCCAGATAGTGTAGAGTTCAGCACAGTGCTTTACAGTACCAGCAACCTGGGTTGAATTCCTGTGTACGTTCTCCCCGTGGTTGTGTGGGTTTCCTCCCGCATTCCAAACACACACCAGTTTTAGGTTGATTGGTCATTATAAACTGTCCCATGATTAGGCCAGGATTAAATCGGAGATTGCTGGGCTCAGGGGTCAGAAGGGGCTATTCCATGCTGTATGTCAATAAATTAACAAATTACCTTCCATCTGCATATGTGCATACTGGCACCTCCATTTATCGTAAATAGTTAGCATGTTTGCAAGTTGATCACTGTCACAACGAGATGAAAAGAAAATGGAAAATAACACGTTGCAGACACATGAAAGCTCTTCAGGTGTCCCCACGGCCATTGTTTTTTAATGCAGTTAGGTGGCAGCTCCCTGTCACCCTGAGCCCAGTCCTTAAGCACCAGATAAGACGGAGACGGCCGAGATGTGTGCTTGGTTTTCCAGAAATTAAATTAGCCCGCTGGACGTTCAGGAACACCATGAGACAGACAAGCTAAATCTTTTAATCCGCACACCTACCAAATGAGGCTCCGTAGAGGGAGCCTCGCCTCTCACAATTTACCCTTGAAGGCAGCCAAACCTGGCACAGTGACACGATGCAAGCGTAATGTAAGAACATTTTTGGGACACATGCTGGTATAAAGATAATATAAAATTACAGTCATATCAAAGCACAAGCAAGACAACAATCATTCCACACACGGCAACCTCATGCTATCATGAGCCTATTTCCATTCACTGGAATCATTAGCCAGGTATTCCACTCATCTTCAGTCGTGATTGGAATCATTAGCCAGGTATTCCACTCATCTTCAGTCGTGATTTCCCAGTGGACAGGTGGACGTGATTTTTACCCCCTATATACAATTGGATTGGACGCTTCCCATGGGCTTCTTTGGAATAAAACTCCTCAGGTTTCAACAGTTAATTTTCAGGCTGCATAATCTTATATGAAATCAATCGTGAGAGGAAAGAGACATGCATAATTTTAAAAATATGAAGGTTTTTCAATGTTTATGTCTAGATCCAGCAGCAAGTATTACTCATGAGCAGTCTACCTCTATTTAACAACAGCAGCTGACTAGCTCACCAAGCAGAAAGAGAGGAGGAAATTAGTCTGACACACACCACATCAGAAAGTACTGTGGTGCAAAGATTGAAGCAATTGGCCTGTAACAGTTTGTCAAGTCTGAGTGACTTTATTCGCTGCTGTTTCCCTTGGCTGAGTAGATGATCGATGTTTGTCACCATAACGTGTGTGGATTTGGTCCAGTGGAGACACAAGAGGCTGGAGATTCAGCACTGATCTGAAATCTAACATAACTCTGCTGATTCCCTTCACATCAGCCCGACTGACATCAGAAACTCAGCTGTCATACGGATGGGGTGGGTGGTGCTTGAACGATTGGGGGCCCTTTAAATTCTAGTATCGGCTCACTTTAGCAACTGTTTATTTTAACAGCAGGATACCACAGAATAATTTTAGAAAACGAGGATTACAACAGAAGCTATAATTTCCTTATCATTGGGAAAAGGAAGAAAGATTATTTGGGTTAGTGACTCCTGTGGATGAAACTAGCTGACGGTAGAACGAGTGGGAATTGTTTTTCCCAGAAAAATAATTACACTAGGTTTGGAAAAACTTCTGGGCAATCAAGACACAGCAAATCGTTTGTTTATTTTAAGAATATAATAATCATATCATGAGCGTAATGTGACACGTAAGTTGCCTAAGAGTTGCCTAGCCTGAATAGCCCTGGACACAATCAATTTTGTGTTTTATATTCTGTGTTTTTCACTCATTTTTTTTATGCCACATTTATTTCACATGACTGAACTCAATTGACTTAATTTCTTACATCCTTCATATACACGAGGAATAAAAATCTTTACACACCTGTCTTTGTAAATGTCCTGAATAGTGGGAAGTTCACATCTACAGATGCGCTGGGCTGTCCGCACCACTCTCTGTAAATTCCGGTGATTGAGGGAAGTACAGTTTCCATACCAGGCAGTGATGCAGCCAGTCAGGATGCTCTCAGCTGTGCCCCTGTAGAAAGACCTTAGAATTTGGGGACCCATACCAAACTTCCTCAACCATCTGAGGTGAAAGAGGCGCTGTTGTGCCTTTTTCACCACACAGCCAGTATGTACAGACCACGTGAGATCCTCGGTGATGTTTATGTCGGGGAACTTAAAGATGTTCACCCTCTCAACCCCAGATCCATTGATGTCTATCGGGGTGAGCCAGTCTCTATTCCTCCTGTAGTCCACAACCAGCTCCTTTGTTTTTGCAACACTGAGGGAGAGGTTGGAGGGTGTTGGTGTCCCATGGTCATCTTTGCTTCATGGCTGTCTGTGGGGGAAACCAACCTCAGGGTTGTATAAAATTGAAAGAATCTGCGGAAGCTGAAAATCCAGAGCAACACACACAACATACTGGAGGAACTCAACAGGCCAGACAGCTCCCATTGAAAAGGGTAAACAGTCAATGTATCAGGCCGAGGCCCTTCATCGGGACTCAGACTGCCTGACCAGCTGAGTTCCTCCAGCATTTTGTGTGTGTTCCTCAGGGTTGAATAACTGCATACGTACTTTGATAATAAATATACTTTCAATCTTTGAATCAACTTATCAATCATATTGATAAGTCTGTATTCAATTGCTCCTGGACCTGGACTTAGACCCAGGTTCAAACAGATTGAATTGAATGAGGTACAATTAGATCTGCTTCACTGTGTGAAGTGTAGTATATTGTTTTTATTTTTAAAAAGTTTGAAACAGCCAGGTTAGGCAGCATTTGTGGAATGAGAAGAGTTAAACTGTTCTAGGTTGAAGATCCTTTATAAGGAGGTGAAAAGTGAGAAGCAAGTTGCAGGTAATGGTGGATGGATCAATCCGAGGGAATTTCTCAAACGCCATGTGAACAGATGGAACTGTGCTGAGGGTGGTGTTGTGGAACAGCTAGTAGAATTGTTACCCCACAGTGCTAGAGTATTGGGTTCATTCCTGGGGTGGTGTTGGTGTGGAGTTCACTCCAGCCATGAATATCCATTTACACTAATCCTTTGTTAGTCCCCCACCTTCTTGCCCCAGGTTCCACCATGCACTTACACACAATCTGCAGCGGCCGATCAACTGACCGAGCTGCACAACTCGAGCGGCTGAAGGAAACCCACTCACTTGCAGGGGGAATGACTGCAGCGAAAAGCAGGAGCAAACTCAGGCTGTCGAAGTGCTGAGGTAGCGGCTGCCCGCACATCTCTTTGTGGGAAAGACCTGGGGCTCGAAAACCAATCAGATGGGTTTGAAGTATTGGGAGAAATACTGAAGAACACTTGGGAAGATCCTTTTTTCAGATGGTGATGAAGGTTTGCAAGTCACTGCCTAAAAGTGGTAGAGGCAGAAACTTTCCATGCATTTAATAGTATCTCAAGTACTTGAAATGCAGCAACCTACTGTACATGTAGAAAATTGGACTGGATATCTCTGCTTCAACCAGCGTGGATGGAATGCCAAATGCCCTCCTTTTATGCTGTTAGCTTCAACACATTTATCTTATCAACAATTTGGCTTCTTTCATAATTTTGCCCACAATCTCAACTGACAGTAGTTTTAGCTCCTCCTCTGAAATGCATTATTCAAAGTGTATTTTCCTGATTTATTGCTGTGAGAGAGTTGCACAACTGCTTTTGTAGAGAGGCTGCTGTGTTTTATACATAGACTCCAAAACCCTAATCTGTGCTACAGCCAGTGTTAGTGCCGTCTGTTTGCATGATTGCATGCAGACGATGATGCTGCTCTCTGAGGTGGTGACATGCACATTGCCGAGACACAGTCTAGAAATTCTAGCACTACTGTCTTTGATGAGTAACCTTGCTCACACAGGCAGAGAACTAGGAGAGAGTTTCCAGGCCTTTGCATTTTCTAATCATGTATGTAACTGAAACTGAGTACATTCATTACAGTGGACAACAAAGATTTTGCTTCCTGAATACTTCTCTGTATACCTTCTGGTGGGACTGGAGAAAATCGTATGGAAGATATTCTAGGATGTTGAAAAAACGACAGAGCACCAAACTACATGCAGCTGGTTGGCAACATGCTTCATGCGTACAAAACAATGAAGTGCAACATGTCACCAAAAATTAATTTTCTGCACTCCCATTTATACTCCTTCCCTGCAAATCTTGGCACTATCAGTGACGAGCATGGTGAAAAGTTTCACCAGAACATTGCGGTCATGGAGAAACGGTATCAGGGCAACTCGAATCCATCAATGCTGGCTGATTATTGTTGGACACTTGAAACCTCAGACATGAGTACAAATGAAAATTATCTTCAAAACATTTTAGCTCATTTGAACTAAGCAAGGTGTCAGTGCTGTTATGCAATTAAATGCATTATGTTCAATAAAAGTTAATTTCTTGTTTCTCCAAATTTCTACATGACACAAGTAATCAGAAATTATATCTGCATTCAGCTTCAGCTTCAAGTTATCATAAACAAAAAAATAATTCTGAGGAAGCAATACTTTAGAAAAAAAATGTTGTCCAGTTTTGAATAGATGATGCATTTAAGGCAGAGGGTTGATGGATCCTCGATTGGGAAGGCAGTTAAGGGTTATGGGGTGATGGCTGGAGAATGGGGTTAAAAATATCAGCCGTGATTGAATAGTGGAGAATCTCAATGGGCCGAATGCCTAACTCTGCTCCTATTTCTTATAATGTACAAGATCTGTAAGGATCCCAGGCCACAAGCACGTGGTTAATAAATTATAAAGGGTGTACAGAGGATTTTCTAATGAACAGCCCCAAGGTCCGAGGCCTTGATGATGGAGCAGGCCCCAGCCCAATCTCCCTTGACACTTTCAACTCACGTTTCAACTTGTGAAGTCCCTACGTGATATTGCATTGGGCTCATGCTATAAAGAGACAATGTTTTGCAGTAGTTCATGCTGGAACAATATCAATACGCTTCCTTTTAACAGATACTTGGGCATGGCAGTTGCTGCATAAAATCCTAAAAGATGGAGCAATTTAGATATTCTGTAGAAATTGAATTATTTTGATAGATTTTTCTGACTATTCCAATTGTCGACAAATGACAAAACACAAGTTATGTTAGAGAGAACTAAGCTATAAACGGAAGT
Source organism: Mobula birostris (assembly GCF_030028105.1). Classification (NCBI taxonomy): domain Eukaryota; kingdom Metazoa; phylum Chordata; class Chondrichthyes; order Myliobatiformes; family Myliobatidae; genus Mobula; species Mobula birostris. Next base: position 93,181,243 of record NC_092372.1, on the reverse strand, counting down.
ATTCCCTCACCACTGGGTTACACTGATCTGTGCAACTTCTATGCTACATAAAAATATTTATAACAAGGCTTCTTTAGTCAGTCAATTGTGGCTGAAAGTTTAAACAGACTGCTCTGTGCTTGCGCTGGCACCAGTAGTACTAATACTCTGTGAGGTCTTGGTGAGTCATGGTGTCTTTGGGTTACTTATAAGCGTGTATCAAGATTATCTTCCATCGACACAGTCTGACTTTTCCTGAAACATTGGATGCTTACAATCATTATATTAGAATCTGATGCCAGAGAAAGACTGACTTTTGTATGTTGTTGGCCAAAGAGGTCTAGATGGGATGGGGTACATCGTTCAATGGTCTGGGTATATTTTGTTGATGGGCATCTGTAAGCCACCAGCCCATGCATATGTTGTATGGCCAGTGAGTGACACGGCCAAACCAGAACAACTGTTTAATCACAAGCAAGAGAAAATCTGCAGATGCTGGAAATCCAAGCAACACACGCAAATTGCTGGGGGATCTCTGCAGGCCAGGCAGCATCTGTGGAAAACTGTACAGTCGATGTTTCGGGCCGAGACCCTTCAGCAGGATTTTTCTCCAGTCCTGATGAAGGGTCTCAACTTTAAACATCAACTGTACTCTTTTCCATAGATACTGCCTGGTCTACAGAGCTCCCCCAGCATTTTGTGTGCGTTGCTTAATAACAGTTTGTTGGCATTGTTACAGAGGAAAAGCTAAACGCTGGTGAATGCTCTCACTGTGAGATCTTGCACGTTGATGAGGGTATTGTGTGAATAGTGTCATCTCTAGGTGTACGTCTAACGCCAGGAGATTGTCAGACTTGACAATCACAATCTCTCGATGGATGCTCTTCTACCCAGAAATGATTCCTTGGGCAATCTTTTCTGAGTTAAATTGATTTTTACACAACTTGTGCATGAAAAGAAGGCACTAGCCAATCTAATTTCTGAGCACCCAGTTTCTATAGAACTGTAGAAAAAGAAGCGATTTGGAACTTTATCGCATTGAATGTATATCCATACCCAAAGGTGAGATATTCAACGAGCTGACTAAGAAGTGGATCTATAATGAAGGAGAAGGGGGTGGAGAGAAGTGAAAGTTACAAACTCAGCAGATTGCTGAAGTGTTCAGAGACACAGAGGGGTATTGTTGTGAAGGGATTTAAGTATTAGAACAAGGCCTTTCAATTGAAGATGTTGGAAAATCATAAGCCAGTGAAAATCCATGGGACCAGAAGATGGAAAAAATGGCTGGGTTTATGCCCAGTAAAACAACTCAACTTCAACAGCAGCAGTCTATTTTAAGATCAGCTTTCCTGTCAATGAAAGATGACTGAACTCAACACTCCCCTTTTGAAGATGACTCCATTGCAAGAGGTACCCCACAAATTATTTTCAATTTTCCCATTTCTATTGATTTACCTGAGTGAAACATAACCAACATTTCTCAATATATAATGCAGGTACCTGTATTTACATTTTCTGAGAAATAAATAAACTCGAACAAAATAAACGATTGAAAACTTAAAAACTACGAAACATAGCAGTATATTAAAAAGGAGAAAATCAGAATGGCAACCTAAATTTAATTTAGACTGAAGCCAACCTAGACTTGGAAAATTCAGAGAAAGTCTTGACACAGTTAAGATGCAAAACATGGAGGATGGTTCATTTGACAAAGTGGGTCATTGATAGTATTTTTTTGACAGAGTTTGATGAAGCTTAGAGACTTCTCCTCTCAAATGTTTTTTCTTGTTAAATTAAAAACTTGGGTGCTAGGGTCACAGGACAAAATCCTAAAATGATTCTTCTTGAAGGGGCACCAGACCTATTGAAGCTCACACAAAGAACACTTGATTATCATAGGAGAAGGATAAAGAGCAATTTTGAATGGCCTTGAAAACAGAATTTGTAAATGGGATTATACTGGAGAAACTTGCAGTTTCAGATTTTATTAAATGCTTTTATTTTTAATAATTGTATGGCCAATAGAACACAGACAAAATTTGCTTGTGAAAAGCAACATGTCTGGTTAATATGCCTATTCAAAATGCAACTCTAAATATTTAAGTTCTTTCTCAAAATCATTTACCACACCTATCTGCACCAAAAGTACTGAGCATGTATTGTGCGATTACCATGGTAGCAACTTAATTGCTGCAAATGTGTTTATCTTTATGATAGAATTAAAAGCTGCACAAGTAGACACTCCCTGTGATCTTTTTTTGACCATCATGAGAAATACAGTGATCCTGCGGGGAGGTGGAGCTGCAGATCAACATAATCCTAGGAAAGAGGAGACACGGCTGTGAACTAAAACTCAGAAAATTTTGCATGGGGAGAAGCAAATCAAACTGTGGTTCCAATTAGTGACATGCTATGGGAACCATCCAAGCTTCTGTTATCCTGCATTTATAAGGAACTTTAATTATAGATCTCTTACACTTCTAAAATGTTTGCAAATCCCTGTCATGAAATAATTACAGAGAGTTGCAGGCAATAATGTGTGATGATATTTTGCAATTGGCTTTGTGGTGCTCTAATCTTTGGATAATAGAATAAGTAAAATAATAATTTATTTTACTCCTTGAATCTTGTTTGCCAAATGTACTAGTAAAAGAAAACTAAAATCAAGATAAATATGGTTTTGCACTACTATTACAATGATGAATCCCAGTGCCTAGTTAATGTTGGGTCTAACCCAGCTCCCTTTCACCACTGAACCTAGGAGCTGGTTTCTGTCTTGCTTCTCTTGACTCATCAAGTAGTTGGACGTTCAATAAACCAGAACAGATGACATTAAGAATGTTATTGTATTCTGTCTGACACTGAGGGAAGGAATAGAGAGTTCTCAGATGAGAACCTGGAGAATGCATGAAATACATCGAATGCACATTGTCACCCATCCAGAATCCATCTAGCAACTGTTGCCCATTCTTCAAATGCAACATAGCAGCAGGGAGAATCCTGCAATCATTTTCCTAATCAATGTTCAAAGATCAAAGTTCAAAGCAAATTTATTATCAAAGTACATATGTGTCACCATATACAACCCTGAGTTAATTTTCTTGTGGGCATTCGCAGCGTATACATGAAACACTATAGAATCAATGGAAGACCACACCCGACAGGACATACAATCAACGCGCAAACTAGGAAAATACGAAAACGAAGAGAATAAAAAGAAATAATAATAATCGTTTTTATAATTAATCATCCATCTATACATGGACAATGTGCTATTATACGCTCTTTCATCAGTAAAGCCAAAGCAATTAATTCAAATAGTAGAACTGTTTTTGAAAGATATCAACATGAACTTTGGACTAGATAGCTGCAGAACCTTAAACACAAAGAAAGGTGCAATAGAGCTAGTAGAATACAAAACAGAGCAGCCAGATACAATACAACCGATGGATGAATATGAAACATAGAAATACCTGGGGTATCAACAAGCAAAAAAAAAAGATAACAGAAAATTTATGACAAAATTTACTTTAGGCTTAAGAAAATCTGCCAAACAGAGCTGCACGATAAAAATATAGTAAAAGAAATAAACATTTTCACTATACTCATATTACTGTATTTTTTGGGCATAATAATTTGATCCGACTCTGATCTGGAAATTTTTCAAAGAAGAATAAGAACTGAAATGACAAATTTTAGAAAACACTACATACACTTAAACACACTTATATTAACACCACCTAGGACAGAAGGAGGAAGGGGAATAGCTAACATTAAGAAATTACAAAAGGATCAGATGAAATTACTAAGGATATATTTTCATCAACAAAAACAGTACTTAGCAATCTATGTGAGTATATGCAATTCTGATAAGAAGTACACACCACTAAACTGAAATGAAAGCACAACCCAGAAACGTGAAGAAATTATCACTATTGAAGAAAAAGTTAACCAATGGAAGAGCATGGCTCCCCATGGAAGACATCCTCACGATCTGAGCAAACTAGATGTCAACAAGGAAGCATCGAACGCCTGGCTCAGAGTTAGAAACCTCTTCCCAGAAACAGAGGGATTCCTTGTGGCCATAGGGGACCAGGTGATTAACACAAAAAAGTTATCAAAAATGCATAATAAAAAAACAAAATCAAGATGATAAATGCAAAAATGCAACGAGAAACCAGAAACAATCCAGCACATTACAGGACCCTGCAGCAGTTTAACTCAATCTGATCACTTACATAGATGCAATCAAGTGGCAAACATCATTCACCAAAATCTTGCTTTAAAATACAAACACATAAAAGAAACTTTATTATAAATATAAGCCAGATCTAGAGTCAGAGTCCCACAAATTACATTATGATCTACCCATTATTACAGATAGGACAATGCATAATTACTGTCCAGATATAATATTACAGAATAAGTAACTTACTTAATAGACATAGCCATCCCAAACATACATAACTTACAGAAATCAATAAGTAAACAAGACCAGAAATATGCTAAATTAAAAGAGGAAATTGAAAGACTATGGAACATGAACAGGATGTACATTGTCCCAATAGTAATACCTACAGCTGATATTACCCCAAAGTCACCACACAATAGCATCAAACTATTAGGCCTACACATTCATATTTATGTAAATTTCCAGAAAGCCACAATGCTAAATACCACTAGAATTGTCCAAAGTTCCTAGCAATTGAGAAATGAGTGTGTGACTATGCCTGTACACTAGGTTCTACCAGCTTAAGCTGAGAGAAAAAAATTTAAAAAATAATTATTAATAAATAAGCAATAAATTTCAAGAATATGAGATGAAGTGTCCTTGAACATGCATCCAGTTCAGTGATGGGATAAGTGAAGTTGAGTGAAGTTCTTCCCTCTGCTTCAACAGCCTGATGGCTGAGGGGTACTAACTGTTCCTAAACCTGATGGTGTGGGTCCTGAGGCTCTTGTACCTCCCTCCTGATGGCAGCAGCAAGAAGAGAGCATGGCCTGGTTGGTGGGGGTCCTTGATGATGGATGCTACTTTTCTGCGACAACAATCCATGTAGATGGTCTTGGGGGGGGGGCTTTACCCATGATGGGCTGGCTACTTTTTGTAGGATTTTCCATACCAGGCTGTGATGCTACCAGCCAATATATGTTTTGCCACACATCTATAGAAGTTTGTCTAAGTTTTAGATGACCTGTTGAACCTATGCAAACTTCTGAGAGAGCAGAGGCACTGCCATGGTTCCTTCCTAATGGCACCCACATGCTGGATCCAGGACAAATCACCTAAAAGAATGAAATCAAGGAATTTAAAGTTGCTAACCCACTCACCTCTGATCCCCCAATGAGGACTGGCTTATAGACTTCCAGTCTCCTGCTTATGATGCAATCTCTGAAGTGGGCTCATATTTTCATCCACAATACTTGTCGCATCCAAATATTTTGTCTGTACTTTCTCTGTCCTGCCTTTTGTCTTGTATTTGACCAGATGCACTTCCTAATATTGGCAGTCGCCATTTCAAACAGGATGTGAAGGGGCATTGCTCAGCTGGTATTCCTGATATGAGTTGAATTGGCACTGGATCTTCAGAGTTAAATTTTCCCAGACTTCGATGAAAGGACACGGTCAAATTGATTGACTGCTAACACCTGATGTAAATAGTGACCCCATCAGAGACAGAGAAAACATCTGCTTATCAGGGGTGAGCGGGCAAGTTTGGAAATCAGGATCAGAAATGCAAAACCTGCAGAGCAACTAATGAAAGGACAGGGTTATATTTCCAATTTTTGTGAGACATTCACTCATCAATGGTCATTTGTAAGCTGAAAGGACGGTTTTCCTGATACGGTATCCCTGAGGTGCTGAACTGCTATCCTTAGCCAATTGGCATGATCCAGTTCACAAATATTCACAACTGAGAGTAACTCCACGTTAAGTTAATTTTCAGGGTTTGTTTTTTTTTAAGAAAGAAAACTTTATCGATAAATAATAAAATTACAATTTCTCATTAAGTAATAGTAATTAGCTGGACCCTAGAAAAACGTCCATATACATTCAAGCAAATCAAAGGAGTAACAACATATTCCTCATACAAAATTTATCCCCAGCATGTCCTTTTTTTTGCCTTCCTCGCTATTTTTATAGAAGTTGGAGCTGTAACACACATTTTTAGTGATAATTACGAAAATAATTTTTTGGTTCATTACTTTCAAAGAGATGACACGGCCCTGAATCTAGACTGTTAGTTACCTTCACTTTCTGAGCATCGTATACAATTTGTTTCACACCATTTTTATTGTTATGTTTCTGAACCTTTGACACAGCTCAGTCCCACCAACAATTGATCAGAGTACGACTTCAAAGATTCAAAAAACTTTATTGTCATTCTAACCATACATCAGCTCTGCAGGGCAGACTGAGACAGCGTTTCTCAGGGGCAGTGGAATCATAACGTAACAAACGCAACACTAAATAATAAACATAACAATAGATAGTAAAACACAACAGCCACATGTCAGTTAAATCAGTTATAGGTGTCCAGTGCAAGTTAAAAGTGTCCAAAGCAGAGTCAGGTGGAGCAGCTACTTAGCAGTCTGACTGCCTGTGGGAGGAAGCTGTTTAATAGCCTTGTGGTTTTAGTTTTGATGCTCCTGTAACGTTTGCCTGATGGCAGAAGAACAAACAGTTCATGGAGAGGGTGTGAGGGGTCTTTAATGATGTGCCGTGTCTTCTGGAGGCATCGACTCTGAAAGAGGTCTTGGACAGAAGGTAGGGAGACCCCAATAACCTTCTCTGCTCCCATAACCACCCTCTGCAAGGCTTTTTTGTCGACAGCACTGCAGCTGGAGTACCAAGTTGTGATGCAAAAGGTCAGCACACTCTCAACCACCCCTCTGTAGAATGTAGTTAAGATGTTAGTGGGGAGTGATGCTTGCTTAAGCTTCCTCAGAAAGTGCAATCTCTGCTGGGCCCGTTTCACAATCCCAGTGGTGTTCCTGGACCAGGTGAGATTGTCCGAGATCTGCACCCCAAGGAACTTGATGTTTTCCACTCTCTCCACTGTGGAGCCGCTGATGCTGAGGGGTATGTGCTCAGACTGAGACCGTCTGAAATCGATGATCATCTCCTTGGTTTTGGTGACATTAAGCATCAAGTTGTTATCCCTGCACCAGCTCTCTAGGTGTTTGACCTCCTCCCTGTACATAGTTCCATCATTTTTGCTGATGAGCCCCACCACTGTGGTATCATCCGCAAATTTAATGATCAGGTTCTCCTTGAATCTGGCTACACAGTCATGTGTTAGCAGTGTTACTTGGTGTTACTTTGAGACTAAAAATGCTTTGTTTCAGCACAAAATGAAAAGCAATATCAGTTCGACCAGAAATAATTTAAACTAGTCAACCACGTTCTTGTTGGAATTTGATGGGTTGCATTGCATTGACTTAATCCAGCTACAGGAAGCAGCATGCGTGATCCTTGCACATCTGCATTTACATGGGCCAGATGCAGAGCAGTCCTTCACAACCTAGAGTCCAGGTGCATGGTCCTGCTGACATCCCAGCTGCATGTAGAGGAGAATGGGGGTGCCACCCTCTACAATGTGCCAGACAGACAGTAATTCTGGAAGTACTTTTCCTTTTGATACTTAGTCATTTAAAAATAATTAAGATTAAAATAACCTAACAAAAACACTGAAGACACAAATAATTCTAAACATACAAGGAAGGTAATATAATTTTAAAAGAGTAGCTTACTTCCTCTAGTATCTCCTAATCTGTCCATTGGATTTCTCACTTACCCAGTTGGCGACTCTCCCAAAAGGGCACCGAAGACTTTCAGACTGAGTTCTATCATGTGTGCTGTAAACCAAAAGATCTTGTCTCCCCAAAGATATCAGAGTCTTGGACTACAGCATTTCACAGCACACATGCTGAAATTAGTCTCTGAACATCCATTTGCATTAAGGTCTCAGTTTTCCTTGGGACATAAAAGGAGGTCAATTCACCCATCGAGTCTAAGCCATCTCACAGAGCATTCCTGTTCACCCATTCTCTGCATTTTCCTGTCAAATCCCTCCAGGTTCTACCTCACAACTTTCTTTGCCATTCTGATCCATATTTTACTCAGGAAAGATTTTTTTTGTAGTTAAACTAGCACTCAGTCCTATTCCCAAAATTCAAGAATGATAAATGGAAAGACTTCATTAAAATAACTTGAAAACCCAAACCAGAGTGTTAACAGAACTTTTAGCCGATGAACTCATAATTTAATCCTGACTAGTACAAGAAGACACATTTTAGAAGTTAGGACACAGTAAACGTATTGATGATCTCTCCCTTGGGCTACAAGGCCACAGTCCCCCAAATGTGGTAGCACAGGTAGATTGGCTGGTGAAGAAGGCATATGAGATGCTTGCCTTCATCAGCCACGGCATAGACTGTAAGACCAGAGACATCATGCCACATTTGTAGATCAATGATTAGGGTGTACGTGGAGTATTGTGTGCAGTTCTGGTCTCACGCTAAGGAAAGGATGTGATTGTGGTACAGAAGGCTCAGTAGCATAATGCATGGATTAGAGCACTTCATTTATAAGAGACAATAGGCAGACTGAATTTGTTTTCTCTGGAGCAGTTGAGACAAACCTGACAGCTGTATGCAAAATTATGAAGGGGATAGATAGGGCAGACAGGGAGGATCATTTTCTCTTGAGGCAGGTGGGCATAAGCAAAAGGTGAGAGGTAGGAGGCTTCGATAAGCTATGAGGGGGAACCTTTTCACCCAGAGGGCGGTTGTGATCTGCAGCACATGGTCTGAAGTGGTGGTGGGGGGCAGATACTCTCACAACACTTAGGAAGCATCTAGACAAGTGCTCGAATCAGCAAACCATAAGAGACTATTAATGTAGAGATAAGCACAACCATTGCCACCAAAGCAGGCTCGCCATGACTCCATGAATCTACTAATCCTCATGTGAGGATAAACAACAGAGCATACTTCAGCTTTTTGACCTATCCATTGCATAATCACCAGTAATGCATTGAACAAGTTAATCAAAAGAGCTAAAATTACCTGATTGTGCTCTGACGTTTTCACAAATTTGCTGTAAAATTAACAATTTGTTGCTCTTGTTAGAAATGACTCCCCTTTATTACTTTAGACCATTTTGGCATGTCTCAAAGTTCTATCAGATTGTAGTTGATTAAGAAATTGTTTCATATTTTACGAACAACTTCTGCACCCTTCTAGTGACACGCTGTTTTATGGTGGTGTCAGTCTAAAACAAATCAGTATAATTACGTCATCCATTTGCCGATCCATTCATTGTGCTGGCAAGAGATTTAGCAGGTGATGTATGAGGTTACATAACAGTGGAGATCAAAACAAATCAAGGCAATGAACTCTGATACCAAACAATGTTTAGTTCTCCCATTTCTCTTAAGGCCATTAAGCAAGACGATACACAGAGTCAAAAGCTAAGCACAAGGAATATAATGAAAATGTATCGTTGCTTGGAGGAATTCCAATTCTACGAAATTTGGGGCGCAGATTTGCTTGAGTTCTCTAATAACATAACTATTGAATTATTTGTGAGACTGCAGGGGTAAATATTTGCTGATCATGCTCCTAATTCTCTAAGTACCCGATCTGCATTTTAGAAAGATGGTGTAACCCATGAAATAACTTGTTAGGCATCAGTTTATCCTGGCTTTCCTAAGTGAGGATTTTAATGTACAGTGCCTATCAAAAGTATTCATCCTCTTTGGAAATTTTCATGTTCTCTTTGTTTTAAAACGTTGAATCACAGTGGATTTAAGTTGGCCTCATTGACAACGATCAACAGAAAAATACTCTTTCATGTCAAAGTGAAAACAGATCTCTACAAATATAAAACACAAAATAATTGATTACTTAAGGATTCACTCCCTTTTAATATATATGACACACCATATATAACCATAACTGTACAGCCAATTGGTTTTGGAAGTCACATAATTAATTAACTGGAGATCTGTTTTTGGAGACCTGTATGCAGTCAAGATGTTTCGATTGTAGTAAAAATACACCTGTATCTGGAAGGTCCAACTGCTGGTGAGTCAGTATCCTGGCAAAAACTACACCATGAAGACAAAAAAACACTCCAAGCAACTCTGTGAAAAGATTATTGAAAAGCACAAGTCAGGAGATGGATACAAGAAAATTTCCAAGTCATTGAATATTCCTTGGAGTGCAGTTAAGTCAATCATCAAGAAATGGAAGGAATATGGCACAGCTGTAAGTCTGTCTAGAGCAGGCCGTCCTCAAAAACTGAGTGACCATGCAAGAAGGGAACTAGTGAGAGAGGCTGCCAAGAGACCCGTGACAACTCTGGAGAAGTTACAAGCTTCAGTGGCCGAGATGGGAGAGACTGCGTATACAATTATTGTCTGGGTGTTTCACCTGTCGCAGCTTTATGGCAGATTGGCAAGGAGACAGCCACTGCTGGAAAAAACGCACATGGAATCTCACCTAGGGTTTGCCAGAAGGCATGTGGGAGACTCTGAAGCCATCTGGAAGAAAGTTTTATGGTCTGATGAAACCAAAATTGAGCTTTTTGGCCTTCAGAGTAAACGCTATGTTTGGTGTAAGCCAAACACTGCGCATTATCAAAAACACACCATTCCTACCATGAAGCATGGTGGTGGCTGCATCATACTGTGGGGATGCTTCACTGCAGCAGGCCCTGGAAGGCTTGTGAAGGTAGAGGGTAAAATAAATGCATCAAAATACAGGGAAATCCTGGAGGAAAACCGGATGCAGTCTGCAAGAGAATTGCGACTTGGGAGAAGATTTGTTTACCAGCAAGACAATGAACCCAAGCATAAAGCCAAAACTACACAGGAATGGCTTAAAACACAAAGTTGAAGCCTGGAGTGGCCAAATCAATGTCCAGACCTCAATCCAATTGAGAGTTCGTGGCTGGACTTGAAAAGGGCTGTTTACTCATGATCCCCTTGTGATCTGACAGAGCTTGAGCAGTTTTGTCAAGAAGAATGGTGAAAGTTGCAGTGTCCAGATGTACAAAGCTGATAGAGACCTACCCACACAGTCTTAAGGCTGTAATTGCTGCCAAAGGTGCATCTACTAAATACTGACTAGAATGGGATGAATTCTTATGCAATTAATTATTTTGTGTTTTATATTTATAATTAATTTAGATCACTTTATAGATATCTGTTTTCACTTCAACATGAAAGAGTTTTCAATTGATCAGTGTCAAAAAAGCAAAATTAAATTCACTGTGATTCAATGTTGTAAAACAATACAACATGAAAACTTTCAAGGGGGAGGGGGTTGAATACTTTGTATAGGCATTGTACTTATGAGTCAACATTGTGATTTATGTGTAATCTAAATTATTCACTCTTTAAAAAGGTACCAGCACTGCATAAAACCCCTCATTACATACAGACATAGGGGTGTAGTAATCTAAATTAAATTCAAATGTCTCTTGCTAGAAGCAATAGTTTTTCCTCACTAAAAAAGATAGATACATCCAATATTGTCATCTCGATAAAATAATCCTTCAAACTTGTAATAAAGTGACCAATAAGCTAAAGTGAACCTACTTCATGAGCAGAGGAAGCTCATTGGTAGGGATGGGAGGGTGGAGCTGATGAGAATGAGGGCAGAGCACAAAATGAGATTATTGCTGTGAATGGCTGGTAGTGGCGGTAATGCACCATTAAGCTGGATGCCAACCGCCGTAAAACAAGATACAGACAGAATGACTGGTGGACGGTCAGTGTAGACTTAACCGGCCAGAGAACCTGTTTCTGTCTCTTTATGATGATGCTTCACTCTGATAAAGAAATCTATTGTTGGCCATACTTTTGCACATTTGACCCATTTCTTTTCAATTAGGCAATTGCCTATAATTTCAGGAACAATACCTTTAACTTTGGTTGTTCTGTGTATCCTGGGGGTGCTGGATTCAGCAATATGCAATGTCCTATACTCACTGTAAGAAGCAGCATCTTTCAACCCTTCACATTTGTAGAACTGCTGCTTTCCTGATTGTATCTCCAGACTTTTACCGGCCTGCATCCTTCGCAGTGTAGTTTCACCGAGCTCCAGATTTAAAATCTCTAAGCTCATGTTCCCCTTGTAAGTCCTCCAATCTGACTGAGTAATCCTTTAACCATTGAAGTCGTACGAGCTAGTGTAACTTCCCATGCGTCATGGAAGTGTCAGTTGTTGATGTGAGCAATGTGGTCACTCAGAAATGAAGTTGGGCTGTGCAGTGATGTGGTTGGTAACACTGTCACCTCAGAGCCCCACTGATTCTGGTGCAATTGTCCATATCGAGTTTACCCAGTTTTACCAGAGCCGTGTGGGTTATCTCTGGTTTCCTGCAACATCCGAAAGGCATGCAGCTATGTAGGTTAATTAACCACAGTAAGTTGCTCCTGGAGTGTAGGTCAGTGGCAGAATGTGGAGATATTGACAGCAATGTAAAAATGAAAGAAAAACGAGAATAATCAGTGCAGGTGGGTGGTGATTCAATGGGCCCAAATGCCTGTTTCTGTGCAGTAGGATGTCGCGAAGCATCTGGCAAAGAGCAGAAACTGTGGGGGAATGGTAAGCAACCTTGATCAGCCGAGACATGCCCTGCGTTCTCATCCTGGCACACCTGCTATGGCAGGGCAGAGATAAGAGAACGACTGTATCAGCACTACGGGATAGTGATACCAGACTGCCCACCTTGCTGAAAGAATTCCAGCAAAGCTGGCCACACTCTCTGGCAACTTAAAACCAGTCACTTCGGGCAGATGGGGCTCATCAGCCGTGGTTGGCAGCTCATCTAGGAGAAGGAAAACTCTGGTCTCAAACCTCTGCTGCCTTGTGGCTATACCCACTCATGGGGAAGGCTTAGGGAGAAAACCCTGAGGAAAAAGACGGAACTGGAGTCATTAAGGCAGTCCTGTGTTAAGTTCGACACTGATTGGAAACTCCTGTGATGCTGCTGGAGCCAAGCTGTGTCGGTCTCTGCTGTCCCTTTGGATTCATCAGGTGCGTGGAGATGGGGCAGGACCTGTTGCATGGGCAATAGCTTGCTCTCCATATTGCTCTGCCCTGACTTGTGTATGATAGCTAAATACTACATCAGTCTCTGCCATTCCTTTGGATTCAGCAGGTGCGTGGAGAGGGGATGGGACCTGCTGCATGGCCATCAGCTTGCTCTCCATGTCGTCCTGCCCTGGTGTGTGTATGACAGCTGGGATGCAGCTTCCGTGGTCAAACCCAACCAACAGAGGGCTTCCTGGCAGGTACTCACCACTCTTTGGGTGAAAAAGACTTCCCTCAGATACCCTCTAAACATGTTACCTCTTTCACTAAACATATGCCCTCTGGAATGATTCACCTCTGATAAGGGAAATGTTTCCTGCAGCCTGCCCTATCTGTATCCTTCACCATTTCATAGACTTCAGCCATCTCCTCCTCTCCAGAGAAAACAGACCTAGCATTTCCAATCTTCCAGGGAAGCCAGGAACCAAGTGTTGATTCTTCTGAGGTACAGAATGTGGGGTCTGGGCTGATAATGTCAGTGGCAATGCAAAATATATATTCCCAATGTTTTGTTGCATGTTTCATTCAACAAGGGAGGGGAATTTCACTTTTCCACTTGGCATCACTACTGAGAAATTTCTGAAAGAAAGTAATATATTTAAATTCGGTGTAAAGCTCCCTCTACTCTTCCTAATAAAACAACATTACTGCCAGCATGACATTTCCCCAAGCAGCCATCAGTAAAGCTCCTTCAGTTTGGTGTTATGACCCATACCCTATCTCAACTGCCTTGAGACCCACTTACCAGAATCCTTTCAGCCTCCAGGTAGAAACGATTTTAATTCTTTCAGTCTGGGCTGGACTTGAAACAATGTTCCAGATATGACACACGAGTTATTCATTTATTCTGCTATCTGATGCATAGATTTCACTCCAGCGGGAATACAAAGTGGAATGCTTGGATGCAGAGAAAGAACTGACAACCTGATGTTCCAGGAGTGCACACAAGCAAATGTTCAAGCCTAGTTCTTCATGCATCTTAAGGGAAATAAAAATAAAAGCTGATTGAGGTGATTCTTTTTCTGATCTTTGGAAATATTGGTTAGTTTGAGCACTGGACCCCTACATTTCACCTACTGACACAACCGATCGACAGATGATGCAATAGCCACAGCTCTACATACAGTCCTTATACATCTGGAGAAGAAGGACATTTATGTGAGAATGCTGTTCTTGGACTACAGTTCAGCATTCAACACCATAACTCCCTCCAGGCTCGACAAGCAGCTGAGAGACCTCGGCCTTCACCCTGCCTTGTGTGGCTGGATCCTGGACTTGCTGTCAGATAGCTGGCAGGTTGTAAGAGTGGGCTCCCTCACCTCTGTCCCTCTGACCCTCAACACGGGAGTCTCCCAGGGCTGTGTCCTAAGCCCCCTCCTTTACTCTCTGTATGCCCATGACTGTATCACCACCCACAGCTCCAATCTGCTGATTAAATTTGCTGACGGCACTACACTGATTGGCCTAATCTTAAATGATAATAAGGCAGCCTACAAAGAGGAAGTCTCTGTAGTGACAAGAAGTGGTACCGAGAAAACAGTCTCTCCCTCATTGTCGCAAAAACAAAGGAGCTGGTTGTGGACTACAGGAGGAATGGAGACAGGCTAACTCCTATAGACATCAATGGATCTGTGGTTGAGAGGGTGAACAACTCTAATATTCCTTGGCATAAATATGGCTGAGGATCTCACATGATCTGTACATAACAGCACCTCTTTCATCTCAGCTGGTTGAAGAAGTTTGGCATGGCCCCCAAATTCTAAGAACTTTCTATTGAGCACGATTGAGAGCATCCTGACTGGCTGTATTACTGCCTGGTATGGAAACTGTACTTCCCTCAATCGCAGGACTCTGCAGAGAGTGGTGCGGACAGCCCAGCACATCTGTAGATGTGAATTTCCCATGATTCAGGACATTTACAAAGACAAGTGTGTAAAAAGGGCCTGAAGGATCATTGGAGACCCGAGTCACCCCAACCACAACTGTTCCAGTTGTTACCATCCAGGAAGCAGTACTGCAGCATAAAAGCCAGGACCAACAGGCTCTGGACAGCTTCTTCCGCCAGGCCACCAGACTGATGAACTCACACTGACACACTGTATTTTTATGTTATATTGACTGTCCTGTTGTAGATACTATTTATTATAAATTACTATAAATTGCACATTGCACATTTAGACAAAGATGTAACATAAATATTTTCACTCCTCGTGTATATGAAGGCTGTATGTAATAAAGTCAATTCAATTCAATTTAATTCATTTTCATCATTGCTGAGGACAACGGCATCACAGCACTACTCCGTTCAGTATAAACAGCACACAGGCAATTTGATTACTATACACACAATGACGACATTTAAAATAATGTCTGAGTTGTTTAGAATGACATCTACGTTATAACTTAATGAGAAACAAACAATTCTGAAATGAAAAGAAACACTGGCTGCCCCATTCAAGTGTTGCACAATAATTAAATATGAACTATGTCCATGTATTGCACTGAGAGATTCTCCATAGTGCTAGGGACTATGGGTGGGTTCCTCGTTCAGATGCACAGCAGTCCTGGGGAAAAAGCTGTTTTCCAGTCTGGATGTCCGTGCATCTCTGTATCTCCTGCTGGGTGGCAGGAGATTGAGCAGGTGATCTCTGGGATGGGATGAGCCCATCTCACCCTGATGTACAATTACCTTCAGTTTGTAGCCTAGAAACAGGCCACTTACCAAAGCCAGTGTGCATCCTTCAAAAGCACCTCTGCTTACTCAATTCCCATGGATAACTTTCCATCATATGTGGACTCTGCTGCCCTTCATTGCATCAGCTCAGAAACAATCTGTAACAGCTGGTAAGAATTTTCCCCTTTTAGTTTTTCACACAGCTCTGCATCCACTCCAGGCAAAGCAAATCATGTCCTTCAGCCTCTCGGGTAATTGCTAATGTAACATAAATCTTACAGCAATTTCTTACAAAAACCAGTCCATAGTCAATGTGACTCAAGCATTCAGCGCCAGGCAACATTCTAGTAATCGAACTCTAAGGGCCCTCAGTGTGGAATACATCAGAAGTTGATAATCTGTTGTAATGGAGTTGGTAAAGTGATCAATAATATTCGCCAGTCTCAAGCAATGATCGTCTCATGCTTGTAGATACAGGTCAGCATCTGAATCTATATCCCAGATACTGTAATAAAATCAGTAATTTCACCATCAGTTATGAAGTAAATTTCAGACTCTAAGACAGTATTTAGACTACATTAATCTGTTGGCAATCATATTAACAATCGTCTTTATCAGTAAGGCTGACTCTGTTATAGGAGTCAAACTGGATACACTAGAGGCTGTGATCGAACAAAGGACCCTATGGAAAATCTTGACAATTCTGGACAACGTTTCTCATCCTTTGCATACCACCTTGGCTGAACAGAGAAGCACTTTTAGTAATAGACTAAGACAACTGCACTGCTCCAGAGAGCGCTATATGAGGTCATTCTTACCCTCGGCCATTAGGCTCTATAATGAGTCAACCTGTAGCTGGGGAAGTGATGACCCCCTCTTGTTAGACTGTTTGAGGTAACTTTTTAAAAATTCTTTCTTACTTCACTTCTAATATTTGTATATCTGTGCACTTGTAATGCTATTGTGACACTGTAATTTCCTTTGGGATCAATAAAGTGTCTATCTATCAACTGCTCAGAACCTGTGAAGGCATGGCATTCTCAGTGCAGAAGAAATGGAAAAACTCATAACTTAAGCTCCCATGGTGGCAAATGTATAACAAGTGAAGTTAGACTTCAAATCCTACTCTTTCCCCGAACAACTACCATGGGTTTATTTTCATGCTGGAAGCCAGTAAATTAGGCAGATTAACTTCAAAACAAATGCCAAATGGTATAAAATGAGAGGCATTAAATAGGGGCCTGTTTTATCTCTCTCACAATTTTCATTATTGTTCACTTCTACAGCGATGAAATTTGGGAATAGTTGTACGACATTCAGCAGATCCAACATTTTCCAAAGTCAAATTAATTCCCATTCAGCAGATCCAAAATTTTCCAATGTCAAGTTCACCCCCATTCAGCAGCTCCAACATTTTCCAATGTTCAAGTTAACCCCAATTCAGTGAGCATTTAATTAGTCCGTTGCTGTGGATTTCACTTTTAGTTCAAAAGGCAACCTGTACAGAGAAATTTTAAATTTAAAACTTGAATTCTCACATTAACTGCCTCCATGATCTCACCCTATTTATTTGTGCAAATCCTTTTCTATTCTAGCAACCTCAAAGAATTCTGCATTTCTCCAATTCTGACCCCTGCAAAGCCCTCGGTCCCTTGGTGCTCCTAGTATCTGATTTGACCCCATGCTCCGGTGTGCTAATTACTAAATAATTACATGTCCTTACTGAATTTTGTGATATTAACACCTAGTGCACTTTTCTGAAGATAATGCCTCGAGAATTTATTTTAAAAATAAATGAATTGAATCATGTTTTATAGTTATTTAATTATGCTTTATTTTGATAATTAAGTGGTTTTGGTGCTTTTTTTTATCTACACTGCTTCATGCTTGTTGAATTGACTTTTATTTTGTTTTTTTTTGTCTATAGTTCTCATTTTTTCGCTGGTGCTTTGCTACAGATAATATTTCTGTTCTAATTTATTCAATGGAGCCAGAATATCGCGACCTTGATTTGCTTTAATGGTGGCATTCAGTTGGAAACCATTTTTTTGTTCTTAGTGACTCAGAAACCATCGGGGTGGTTTACAGAAGCACTTTATGTTTTATATCTAATTCAGTTGTTTTTTAAATGGAATTTTCTGAAGTAGTCCCTGCAGGATGAAGAGTCTGTCCTGGACCCAGGCTCTTACAGCAGACGAAGAGGTCCCTGATCCCACTTCGCACAACAAACTCCAAGTCCTGAAGTGTGTCAGCGAGGAGGGTTACATTTATTTTGGCCCTAATCACTGCTTTGGAAACACAACATCTGCTTCCCTTTGTGAGGAGACTGATTAGTTGCTGGCAGAAGACAGCTGACAGCAGGGTTCAGAATGAAACCTTTTAAGGAAAGATAGAGAGTGCAAGGTGACAACTCCTTACTTGGGGCATTCCTTACTCTGACAGTGAGGCACATTAAAACTAAGGATACTGATTCTTTGCAAGTTCAAAAGCTACAGCAGTTAAAATGGAATCTTAACTACTTGCAGAATTTTATAATTTAATCATTTGTCTAATTGCAGGGGCCACTTGACCTTTGGTTTGTTGTGCAAGGGCTAGCTGAAACACTTGCTGTATCTTTTACACAGTTATTATTTACTCCACATGGCATGAATTAACACTGCGACATTGAGCCTTTCCTAACAGCACATTGCTTTATGGAATAGCTCTAATGTTATTCAACCGGTAGTTCAACACAGAACGTGCAGCCAACACTCTGCTTTGTGGCATAATCGCTGCAGGTAATGCAGTAAACTTTGCCCATATACTGACAGGTCATGGGTTAGATAACTTGCCTGTCAAAGGGCAGGGACATCTGATGTCCTTGCATGAAGCAACATTGTGAACACAATCAGAAAGAACGTTGACCATAGAACCTTCAGCCCATGATGTTATGCCATCTTCTTAACCCAAGTCCCTTTGCACCTCAGATTTCTGAATTTTCTCCCTATTTAGAAAACAGTCTTAAAGTGGTTCTTCGGGCTCACATGTCTAAAGATAAGCTATCTCATTTTTATTCGGATATATTTCCTTTCTGTGATAGATGTAATAATGGAGAAGCTTCATTAATTCACATGTTTTGGACATGTCCGAGCCTTGAAAGATAATGGAAGGAAGTATCCCAGACTTTCTCGGTACTTTTCAAGGTAAATTTTAAGCCTAACCCTTTGACCGCATTATTTGGTATTGTTGGAGGAAAAAACTTTATTTTGGAGACACCTGATTGGCATATTTTGGCTTTTATTTCTCTTATAGCTAGGAGGGCGCTCTTGCTTAAATGAAAGGATGCTGCTCCGCCTACCCATGCTCAATGGGTACGTGATGTTATGTCATGCTTAAATTTGGAGAAGATCCGTTGTTCAGTTTTTGAATCTAGCCAAGACTTTTATACCTTGTGGGGACCATTTCTGAGTTATTTTCAAAACCTTTGATTTGTTGTAAAAATACAGATGGTGGCTAATAATACATTTTACTATATGATAAAGGTTCTTTTCCTTTTTTTCTTGCTTTTCCTAACAGCTCTGACTTTGGTAGTGGGTTTAGATTTTTTTCTCTGTGTAACAAAATTATTATCAATATTACGATTTCATCTTTTTTATGAATACAGGGTTTTGTGACTGTAACTGTATTTTTAATATAATGTATTTGTTACTATTTCTTTTGACTTATAATATATATCTTCTTGGACTCTGTATTCCTTTATGCAGTAACTAATAAAAATATTGAAAGAGAAAACAGTCTATGCCTTTATTCCTTCTACCACAGTGTATGACCATTCACTTACAACACAGTATTCCACATGCCAATTCTTTGCCCATTCTTCTGATCTGTCCAAGAACTTCTGCAGACTCCCTGCTTCCTCAATACTACCTGATGCTCCACCTACCTTCACATCATCTGCAAGCTTGGTCACAACGCCATCAGTTCCTTCATCCAAGTCATGGACATATAGCTTGAAAATAAGCAGTCCCAATACCGATGCCTGCGGAGCACCACTATTCATCAGCAGTCAACCAGAATAGGCTCCCTCTATTCCCACTTTTTGCCTCCTGTCAGTCAGATAATCTTCCATCCATGCTAGTATCTTTCCTGTTATACCATGGCTGTTATCTTGATAAGCATCCTCATGTGGTCCACCTTGTTGAAGGCCTTCTGAAAATCCAAGTAAGCAACATCCACTGACTCTCCTTTGTCTATCCTGCCTGGTATTTCCTTAAATCTTCCAACAGATTTGTCAGGCAAGATTCCCCCTGAAGAAAACCATGCTGACTTTGGCCTATTTTATCATGTGCCCCGAAACCTCATCCTTAATAATGGATGCCAACATCTTCCTAACCACTGAGGTAAGCCTAACTGACCTATAATTTCCTTTCTTCTGCCTTTCTCCCTCTTTAAAGAATGGAGTGACATTTGCAATTTTCAAGTCCTCTGGAATTATTCCAGAATCTAATGATTCTTGAAAGATCATTAATAATACCTCCACTATTTCTTCAGCTACCTCTTTCAGAACCCTGTGGTGTAGTCCCAAGAACCTTCTCCTTAGTAATAGCAACAAGACTCACTTATACCTCCTGACAATCTTGTACTTCCGGTACACTGCTAGTCCCTTCCATAGTGAAGATTGATGCAAAATAGTTATTCAGTTTGTCCACCATTTCCTTGTCCCTCATAATTACCTCTCCAGTGGTCTAATATCTACTGTCACCTCTCTTTTATTCTTTATATACTGTATCTGAAAAACCTTTGGTATCCTCTTTAATATTAATGACTAGCTTACCTTCATATTTAATCTTTTCTCTCCTTATGGATTTTTCAGTTGCCTTTTAGTTTTTAAAAGCTTTCTAATCCTCTAACTTCCCACTAATCTTTGCTTTGTTATATGCTCTCTCTTTAGATTTTATGCTGTCTTTGACTTCCCTTGTTAGCCACAGAAGCCTCATCCTCCATTTAGAATACTTCTTCATCTTTGTGATGTATCTATGCTGTACCTTCTGAATTGTTCCCAGAAGCTCCAGCCATTGCTGTTCTGCCATTATCCCTGTTAGTGTCCCCATCCACTCAGCTTTGGCCAGCTCCTCTCTCATGCCTCTGTAATTCCCTTTACCCAACTGTAATACTGATGCATCTGACTTTATCTTCTCTCTCTCAAACTGCAGGGTGAATTCTACCATATTATGATCACTTTCTCCTAAGGGTTTCTTTACCTTAAGCTCACCAATGAAATCCAGTTCATTACTTAACACCCCATCCAGAATAGCTGATCCCCTAGTGGGCTCAACCACAAACTGCTCTATCTAAAAAACCATCTCATAAGCATTCCACAAATTCCTTCTCTTGCGATCCTGCATCAACCTGATTTTCCTCAATCTATCTGAATATTGAAATCCCAAAAGTCTGTAATATTGCCTTTATTAGATGCCTTTTCTACTTCCTCTTGAAATTTACATTCCACATCCTGGCTACTGTTTGGGGGCCTGTACGTCACTCCCATCAGGGTCTTTTTACCCTTGCAGTTTCTTAACACTACCTACAAGGTTTCTACATCTTCACATCCCAGGTCACCTCTTTCTAAGGATTTGATTTGATTTCATTTTTTACCATCTGAGCCACCCAACTCCCCCTGCCGACCTGTCTGACTTTTCAATACAAAGCTTATCCTTAGAGTTAAGCTCCCAATAGGTACACTTAATGTCAGGGAAATGTATACAATATACATCCTGAAATTCTTTTTCTTCGCAAACATCCATGAAAACAGAGGAATTCCCCAAAGAATGAATGACAATTAAACATTAGCACCCCAAAGCCCCCCCACAAGTCCTCCCTCCCACGCACAAGCAGCAAGGCAGTTGGATATGAACTATACAGTTCTCAGCCCTATCACCCTGGTTCCAATCTCCCTGTCAAATTAGAAATCATGGACAGGTGCATAGCTACATATTGGAAATTATCATCATATTTTCTCATAAAAAATAGTGTGTGGATAACAAACCATAAGAGCATATCATATAAATTTTGATCTTTGGTGGAGGCAAATGATGTGTAGCTTCCTTAAGAGAAAATCAAACATAATCTTATTATCTAAATTTTGAAAAAGCTCTTCTAAATATTTCCTTCATTAATAAAATGAATACAATTCCTTCTAATGTAAATTCCCTTTTCTTTGTAGCTTGTATGTTTTTCAACTATTTAAATGAGGCATTTATGTTGCATAATTTAGTAGTTTAGCAAAGGAAATATGACACTGATTATGTGGCTAAACCCAGTAAGGAGCATATGTTTATGGACGTGTGATTGTTAGCAGGTGAAATGTATGACTGTGGTTATTAATTTCTGTCTAGAAAATATACACATTTTCTGTTGTCTGCAATAACTTGCAATCTCAAGATTTGAGTTTATACTTGCAAATCAATTTTAGAATTACATTTGACCTGTCACTGCTTTAAACTCAGTTTTCCATCTCTACCATGCCCCATTTCTGCTCTTCACGTAAAGAGAAATGGGGGCTGGTGATATGGCAGTCACTGCCAAAAATCCTCAGTTGTTTTATATCTGCAGATCAACTCTGAATTTTCC
The DNA here is from genome assembly GCF_030028105.1 of Mobula birostris. NCBI lineage: Eukaryota > Metazoa > Chordata > Chondrichthyes > Myliobatiformes > Myliobatidae > Mobula > Mobula birostris. The sequence continues at coordinate 93,158,871 of NC_092372.1, read as the reverse complement.
TTGTAGATAACGAAGTGGAGCTTTGACTTGATGATTATGGGAGTATGAATGCCAGAAATGTACATTTACTGCACGCGGGATTTGGGCTTGGGCTGGGGTTAGGGCAATGGACCAATTGACAGACGTCATTCCCCGCCAACATTCTGATGTAGAACAGGGCTCCAGAAATTCTGGCTGTATGTCATACTGCAAAGGAAAGAATTAGATAGTGAAATGCTCCCTTCAAACTGAGCTGAGAATTAACAAGGGTGAGAAGGGTGAGTACTTGGAATGTCCCATGAACTACCAAAGATTGGGAAGAAAATTGTCGAGAACTTAGGGAGTGGCAAGTTGGGTGAAGATTTTAAATTATTCCTCCAAAACAAGGTAGGAAATTATTTTTGTGAGAGTATGCAATACTCAGTCATTTCCTTTGCTGCTCTTCGATAAGGGAGGAAGCTTTATCTCCAAAGGTCTGGGCAGAGAGACAGAGCAAGGAGATGATCTAATACTTAAATGTTGACAGGTGTGGGTTTTGCTGCTGATCAATGAAAATTGACTTTTGTCAATTTACTTTTTCAAAATCCAGTTAATCTTGAACAGCTTTAACTGATTGCTTTCTGAGATCCATTGGTCTAATGAAAGGAGATTTAGTTTTTTCATACTTGTTCTTCATAATCAAATCCTTTTAGCCCTGGTATTATCCTAGTGAACCTCTCCAATAATTTGTAGAGGATTACCATGAACTCTTTGATTTTCCACTTCTGCTACCGAATGAGAAGAAAGCCAAGGAACTTCCTGAAAACTGCTCTCAATACAAAGCCACAACTGTCATAGAGCTGTTTATTTTAAGCAAGCTTATGTCTATGCTTCTTGAATTTTTCACAACAAATTGGGGGGAATGTTAACCCTGTGCCCTCCCAATAACCAGGCAAGTTGTGAAACCTCACCCCCAAAAGCTTCCAAGCAAACTGTTTTTAGTTATACAACTTAGTTTATTTAATGTACGTAGTATAAACAAGGGTTTACATCTTGGAACTAAGCAAAATTTAAAATCTGACCATGTCTGACTGTGGATTCCAATCTTGAGAAACGTGCTAGTTAAGGGAAGAGAAGACAGCTTGGACCAGGAGGGCAGTGTAATCTCATCATGTACCTGATCCATTTCATTCCCATCACCCTCTCAACTTGTTTGGATACTTTACTATTGACGTTTCCTGCCTGGCCTCTTCAATCGCGCCCCCCCCATCCCATTTCACCACCTAACAATTCTGATCTCCTCAAGCCCTGAGAATGGCCTAACTCTTACCTTCCGATCTCCTCTCTCTGACCCATCCTATTTCCTTTAAAGATTACGATAAGTGTGAGCATTACTTACACAGACGTCGAAACCTACAGTGAAATGCGTTGTTTGTATTAACGACCAACACAAGCCAAGGATTGTGTTGGGGACAGCCCACAAGTGGTGCCCACAATTTGCTAACCCTAACATTGACCATACGTCTTTGGACTGTGGGAGGAAACCAGAGCACCTGGAGGAAACCCATGAGCTCACAGGGAGAACGTACAAACTCTTTACATATAGCGGCAGGAATTGAACTCTGATCGGTGATCACTGGCGCTGTGAAGTATTGCACTAACTGCTGTACTGCTCTGTCACTAATGGTCTCTCTAAGCTGAGAGTGTGTGTGCACTAACTGCTACACTACTGTGTCACTAATGGTCCCCCTAAGCTGTGAGAGTGTGTGTGCACTAACTGCTACACTACTGTGTCACTAATGTTCCCTCAAAGCTGTGAGTGTGTGGGCACTGCTACACTACTGTGTCACTAACGTTCCCTCTAAGATGTGCACATGTGCACGCGCACACACCTTTTGCTACTAGTGCACAAACAAACTTAAGCTGCTTACAAAAGTTTATGGTTTTTGATGCGGGCAGTGTTGACAACATGGAGTTTGCAAAACTTTGTTTGCATATTTTAGAACTGGCTTATTTATACTGTTTTTATTGAAGAAATTATTGATCCACTATGTCGAATTCCAAAGAAGCAAAGAGCATGAAGCACAAAAGAACGTCAAGTTCAAATAAAGCAGAACGACTTAATGAAAGAGTAGAAACTGTTGCACCAAAGCTCATGAGGTCAGGAATGTGCAGTTACGGGAAATATTTATGTACAGTACAGAAACTGGTGTTACCTATGTGTATTGTTGCAATGCTGGAGAATTTGCAAGTGGGAAGAAGTGGAGTGATATTTGGAAACTTGACCTTTCAAAGCACCATTTAGCAAGCAGATCTCATATGGATGGTGTGCAAAAGCTCCGGCAAGAAAATCTTTCATTACTCACTACAGGCCTGCTACGTATGTTTTGTGAGAGTACAGATGAATGAGAGCAAAAACAATCAAACCCAGAGGAGATCAAAGTTCTTATTGACAGCTGTAAAAATAAATACCTCTGTATAGTATATAAAATCCAGTATGCAGATGGTGTTGTCATGGGGCAAAAAATTGCACAGCACAAGGTTTTTGCACACACTGTCCATTACAAATTAGAGGGAACATTGTGTTTCACCTTTCCCAACTTCTCTGATGTCATTCTTTCTTCCATGCTTTTCTACTGCACCCAACCCCCCAAAGGCTTACTTCCAATCCACCCAAGAACGATTCAGTCCCTGGTTTACAAAGCCTGATCACCATAGTTACCCTTCCTTGAACCAATTCAAATGATCAGGTAGCATACTCATTTGTTAAAATTGCAAGCAAAGGAAATATATTCAATTATTAACCAATATGCTATGGGGATGGGGGAAGGGTAGAAATAAACAGAACAATAAACTGTCTCAAGCCGGTCAATACAGTACTTTATTTGGCATCTTGGGCTGGTAGGAGGAAATAACGATGTTCATCCTTGGCTGTTATTTATCATCCCATGTGGTTGGGCGAGGAATATACATACATTGAAGCCCTACTGATTATGTGGCCAATGAAATGGAGCAGCAGATACTGTTATGGATGAATATTTGCCTACACACAATCTGCGCAGTGTCCAGATAACCTTATCGACCAAAGACAGTAAGAAGAAAATCTGCCTACCCTAAGACTGAACCCCTGTCAGGTAGTGCAGATATTGTCAGTATAATTAAGCAGTCTATTAACGAAAAAAAAAAGAAGTAATAGGACTTCTGCTTGCTTGGGGAAGGGTCAGGATGGTAATTGAGGGAATCGCGCTTACAGAGTGGTCTATGCACACAGATGCTTTGGGAGAACTAAAGTCTATGCCTGAAACTTAACCCATTCACTCCTTTTGCACTTTATCAAACATATACATTGTTTTCTTTTAATTTTTCCTGTTAGTGTTAGATTTTATGAAATATTTTGATTTTGTGAGGAATGGGGCTGATTTCCCAGTTGGGATGGTGAGCTGCAGGTGGTTGTTCTCACTTGCTCCTGTGTGGTGACAAGCTGCCAGTCAGTCTATGGCACCTTTGACCTCAAAATGGACAACATTTCTTTGCATATTTATAATGTCAGTATTTAGCACCTGTTGCTGTTACCAAATATCTGACTTACTGGACTTCAGATCACTTACACATTTCTCCTAATAGGTCCTTCAATGTGATTCTTTTCTAATCATGGTAGAAAAATACTGAAAATCAGTTAAGTCAATTTGGAAGTAATTTATAATTCTGAATAAGAGGCTCAAGGTTTCGAGTTTTATTGATCACTCTGGGGAGTGGGAATCTCAGCTCATTTCAAATTATTACTTGTGGTTAAGTAAAACATTCAGTCTGGGAACTTTTCAGGTGCCCTCATGCTTAAAAAGGCTAAGTCTCATTTTCAGCCCATTAAACGTAGAGAGACTTAAAGAAAGCACATCCCTGCTTGCACGAAAATGCTCACACTGGTGGCTTGGCTCCAATGTCAAAAATATGCCAGTCAATAAACTTCCCTGGAAATTAGCTAATAAACCACCTGAATATGTACTCTTTGGAGCCTCTCATCTCTGATTGTTATCAGGTAATTTGCAGACAAGTCATGTTAAATCAAATAAATTAATTAATTAACCATGCATGATTTGCCTGTAAAGGTTATCACTTCTCATTTTCTAAACTGGGATTAATTTACATTGCAAGCTAATATACAACAAAAATGGTTTTAAATCAATGTTTTAGGGGTCATACAGCTATCACTACACCTTTGGGCACAACGAAACAGAGTGTTATCATCGCCTTGTTTAATTAAATAGAGGTGTCGGTGAATTCCAAGCGTTCCCTGACAAATGCAGGAAAATACCGGTGCGAATTATTAAGTTTTGCCGCCTCGCAGGCTCAGGCAAGTTGTATGTCCTTCAGACTTGACAACAACCATCTGCACCTCTCCATCCCCAGTGGGAGCTTCTATTTATTTTGTAGCTGAGCATTCCCTAATGCAACCAGAGGCCTTCAGCTGATCTTCAGTCGAAGCTACAGGGAGAGATTGGAATGCTCCCATGGGCAGGAATGCCTTGTGAATTGGTTTTGCTTTAGTTGTGACCGTAGGTGTTTATAGCTGGCAGTCTCATTATTTTAGATAATGTTTATTTTAAAATTTAAATTACATGTTAGCAAATCACGCGCAGCCTTGAAATGAATTAATTGCATTATTCCAGGATTTAAGAGTCATATCAAGTTTCTGTCTCCATCAATTTAACAGAGTCCAAGTAGCCAGCTCTGGGATTTACACTGCACAACAGAGAGAAGAATTTGATACAACTCCACGAAGCAATGCTATAAAACAGCAATCATTGCAAGTTCCATGGAAAAAGTATACAGCCAGTGGTGCCCTTCTTGTTAATAAGCTTCAGTTCAAGATGTAGCACAGGTAGGGTACCTACCACTAAACACACTCCACAGGTTCCACCCGAATAGTTAGTGTTGTTGTCACACAAATGACGCCTACTTTAATACCCTTTAATCTATACAAACACCACCAGCTGCATGAAAATTAAGTAACAGCTGCTGGATTAAAAGCAGAGACTTTTGTCTTTAAAAAAAATGCTCAGAATCCCAAAGATTTCTTTTCATTATTTGCTGTCCTTGAGAAAGTGTGGATGTAAAGAACTGGTACTCAGTGTTATGGGTAATCTTTCCTAAATGTTAACGCCTAGAAATTCTTTTATCACCTAAAGTATCCAGCTAAGCCAGCACTGTACAAGAGCATCATGCCAGCTTTGTACGAAGTGTTCTTCCATCATTTTCGGACCAAGGGTAACTGTGTGCAGTGAAACATACGTTATCTACAGCATACAGAAAGGGCTTTCCACTGCTTGCTCAACAGCCAAGCACAATGGTGGATCTGCGATCAGAGACCTGCACAGCGGTGGTAGTTGCAGGGTGATGGGAGAATAGCTGGTCAATTTTTAAACATAGAACATAGAACAATAGGCCCTTTGGCCCACAGTATTGTGCTACTCCACAATCAATCTAACCCTTTTCTCCTATACAGCCCATAATCCTCACAGTCTGACTACCTCTTTCAAATTTTCCTACCGTATCAGCCTCCACCACCTTCCATAGTCATAGTCATACTTTATTGATCCCGGGGGAAATCGGTTTTCGTTACAGTTGCACCATAAATAATTAAATAGTAATAAAACCATAGATAATTAAATAGTAATATGTATAATGCCAGGAAATAAGTCCAGGACCAGCCTACTGGCTCAGGGTGTCTGATCCTCCAAGGGAGGAGTTGTAAAGTTTGATGGCCACAGGCAGGAATGACTTCCTATGATGCTCTGTGTTGCATCTCGGTGGAATGAGTCTCTGGCTGAATGTACTCCTGTGCCCAACCAGTACATTATGTAGTGGATGGGAGACATTGTCCAAGATGACATGCAACTTGGACAGCATCCTCTTTTCAGACACCACCGTGAGAGAGTCCAGTTCCATCCCCACAACATCACTGGCCTTACGAATGAGTTTGTTGATTCTGTTGGTGTCTGCTACCCTCAGCCTGCTGCCCCAGCACACAACAGCAAACATGATCGCACTGGCCACCACAGACTCGTAGAACATCCTCAGCATCGTCCGGCAGATGTTAAAGGACCTCAGTCTCCTCAGGAAATAGAGACGGCTCTGACCCTTCTTGTAGACAGCCTCAGTGTTCTTTGACCAGTCCAGTTTATTGTCAATTCGTATCCCCAGGTATTTGTAATCCTTCACCATGTCCACACTGACCCCCTGGATGGAAACAGGGGTCACCGGTGCCTTAGCTCTCCTCAGGTCTACCACCAGCTCCTTAGTCTTTTTCACATTAAGCTGCAGATAATTCTGCTCACACCATGTGACAAAGTTTCCTACCGTAGCCCTGTACTCAGCCTCATCTCCCTTGCTGATGCATCCAACTATGACAGAGTCATCAGAAAACTTCTGAAGATGACAAGACTCTGTGCAGTAGTTGAAGTCCGAGGTGTAAATGGTGAAGAGAAAGGGAGACAAGACAGTCCCCTGTGGAGCCCTAGTGCTGCTGATCACTCTGTCAGACACACAGTGTTGCAAGCACACGTACTGTGGTCTGCCAGCCAGGTAATCAAGAATCCATGATTCCAGGGAAGCATCCACCTGCATCGCTGTCAGCTTCTCCCCCAGCAGAGCAGGGCAGATGGTGTTGAATGCACTGGAGAAATCAAAAAACATGACCCTCACAGTGCTCGCTGGCTTGTCCAGGTGGGCGTAGACACGGTTCAGCAGGTAGACGATGGCATCCTCAACTCCTAGTCGGGGCTGGTAGGGTGTCCCTGGCAGGGTGCTCCTGGCACCCACTACTCCCTATGTAAAAACTCTACCTCTTGCATCTCCTCTAGACTTCCCTCCACTCACTTTAAATGGATGTCTTTCAGTATTGGCCACTGTTGCCTAAGAATAAGGTAAAGTAGTTCTTCCTGCTAGAAGACAGCAGGCTTGGATTCCTGAGCAACAGGTACGATCAACTAATGCAGAACTCAGATCTCAATTTGGCAATTCAGCTTTCAAAGTACTAGTAAATATAGTTCAAACGATGTGTAACTGTGCCTCATGCACACTGAGGACCTGGAATAACTTTTCCAAAATTTATTTTTCATTTTTGTTCAATGGGTCCAATTACTCAACAAATGCAGGAAGGAACTTTGAGCCAGTTTTCACATATAAAGCCGAGCTACTACAGCCAACGTCTTGGGACATAACAAAATCAAGCTACCTGAGAGGATTTATTATGAGGGCTCACCTTTGCCATAGGACAATGCCAACCCACCACCACCTCTACTTTCTCAGAAGGCTAAGGAAATTCTGAATGGCCCCAGTGATTGTCACCAAATTTTATAGATGCACCATAAATGATCACAGCATGCATGGTGTGTCAACCGCTTCACCCAATACTACAAGAAATTGTAGAGTTGTGAATACAGTCCAGTCTATGATGAAATCGGGCTTCTCATACATTGACTTTCCTACACATCCCAGTGCCTTAGCAAAACAGCCAACATAATCAAAGGCTTGTCCCACCCAAGTGATTCTTCCTTCTTGCTCTTTCCAAACAAAAGTTTGAAAATGCATACCACAAAGCTCAAGGGGAGCTTCTATCCCACTGACCCTTGAGCAGACTTCTTGTGCAATAAAGTTGAATTCTTGCTCTCTCAATCTATCTTAAAGTTCAAAGTACATTCATTACTCAAGTATGTAGACATTAGACAACCTTGAGGTTCGTCTCCTTAAGCCAGCTTCAAAGCAAAGAAACTCCAAAAGAACCATTTCAAAAAGATAGTCAAACACCCAATGCGCAGAGGCAGAAAAAACACAAATCGTGCAAACAATAAAAGTAAGCAGATAGCATTCAGAGCTGAAATTTTGCGGAAGGCATGGAGCCAGGCATCACTGCAGATGGAGACGCAGTTCATCGCTGAGTTGAGCAAACATCGCAGGAGCACAGGTGCGTAGCCAGGAATCACTGCAGTGAGCCGAACCAGGCAGAACTCATCATGGCCCCTTGCATCTTATTTGTCTATCTGCACTGCCCTTTCTCCATAAATGTAGCTGTAACTGTACTGTGCATTCTCTTGTTGCTTTTCCCTTCTCACTGCCTCGCGTGGCGCGTGGCCAAGTGGTTAGGGCATTGGACTAGCAATCTGAAGGTTGTGGGTTCGCGCCTCAGCTGAGGCAGTGTGTGTGTCCTTGAGCAAAGCACACAATGCTCCAGTCTACCCAGCTGAGAATGGGTACTGGCAACAATGCTGGGGGTTAACCTCGCGATAGACTGGTGTCCTATCCAGAGGGGGAGTCTCATACTCTCAGTTGCCTCATGCCACGGAACCCAGCATAAACCGGCCTGATGGGCCACAAAGCTTGTGACAGACTTTGATCTTAATCTAATCTCACTACCTCAATATACCTCTGCTTGGTCTGGATGGCAAGCAAAGCTGTACACAGGACAAAAATAAATCAATTACCAATTACAATTATCTATCTATTGACCTTTCAGCCAAATAAAAAATGTAACTCATAAACACAAGAAAATCTGCAGATGCTGGAAATCCAAAGCAACACACACAAAATACTGGAGGAACTCAGCAGGCCAGGAAGCATCTGTGGAAAAGATAAACAGTCATCGTCTTGGGTATGTAACTCATGCTGAATATTGTCATTTGACGATGGAAGTTGCTAATCATGTAACATTATACTGATAGATGTTCTCACACCCGAAATAGTATCGATTTTCCTTTACCAGGACCCTATCTATTAAATTTGCATTCATAATCTGTTGCCTCTTCATAATCTTAGGCATCCAACTGCTCATGTTTGTTCAAGAAAGACTAAATAAAAGCTAATATTTTGATTAATTGTGCAGGTATCTAACTAGTAACTTAAAATATTAACATGTATTAGTCCAATATTTGTCTCCTGGCTGGATTTGTTTTGATCTATTGGCTGTCAATCGGCAAAATGGATACATGTATAATCAGTCATCCAGGTGTACTGGAAATCTGGTTTCTATAATCACTAATGATATTGCTTATCTTGACAGTTTGATGAGCAAGATAAATCCTTTCTGCAAAAACAGCTTTGAATAAAATTAATCAGAGGGGAGTAAAATTGGCGGTTTCAGCATTTGATTTTCATGACTGCTCTTTTAATACAGTTTAGTTGGATCTCTTTTGATGGAATTGGTTCCATTCCCAAAACCCCATCCCAAAATTGGAACTCACATTCCTGCTGCATTGTCTTTCAAATGACAACTGTGTTATTTCATCACTCTTGCAATTGCAATGTGGCAGTCAAACGGGGACTGTTCCATTCCATTGAAACCAGCTGTTGGGGATTTGTCAGACAACATTCTCACTGGATACGGGGCTCAAAGTAAGGAGCCTTATGCCACCAAATCTGATAAGCTCTTGATCTGATTTTTTTTACTTCATAAAATAAATAAATAGCATACAGTATACCTCATAAAAAGGAAAATCTGTGTCATGTTTAACATCAATAGAATTATTTAAAAATTAAACCTTTTGTCATTCATCTGACCATTCTTACTTCAATGATCCGCTGCTTCCTTTGGCCAGCAATTAAATCCGACAACCTCTCTTGCATGATTGTAAATGCAACTTTTCCATTAATGGGTCAAATATTCTTAGGTATTAAGTGATTTGGGTTTGAGGATATATATTCAGCACTCACCTCAGATTGCTCAATAGATACAAGCCTCAACTTTCCACTGTGGTTTCTCCTGTTTCGGAACTGGCTTATTGGACATTTGCACCTGAAGCCTACCTTTATGCCAAAGTTCTACCTATAACGTAGGGAGATTACAGTACACTGTTGAGTTGCTGTCTAAGGCCCAGTGAGAAAATTCAATTATAGGCACATTGATTTGCCTTCATTTTAAAGGTACAGACTGCATGGGGGATAGTTGATTTTGAAAAAAATCACAACAGTAAGAACATGCAAGAAGGATTTCCTATTTTTATACTTGGGTTTTCAATTGCTGAACATTAGGAAATTAATACCCATGACATACTTCCCAGCTGTTACCTTACTGCAAAACATGAATGGGGTGTTATTTAAATGAGAGGCCACATATAATATTTGTCATAAATGTTTTCCTATTGAATTTCAAGCAAAAGGCTTTTAGGCAAATTTGTCAGCTCCAGTAAGTTAAAGTAGTCATTAACACATGATGACTAGGTAAATGCTGCAATCTGTTCTTCAAATAAGTTTTCCTATTTAAATGCTTCTTGTTTAGAAACCTTCTGGTTTCTTCCAGATGAACGTAATCAAAGTCGTTCATTGTTATTTCCATGTAACAAGTCAAACCAAATAAAAGTACATTCACCACCTATCACTGCTCCTACACATCTCGTCTATATTCTTCCAGTAACATTGAATGATTCTGATTGAATGCTATTGTTTCATTAGTTGGATCAGTATAAGAATAAAACCCACTTTCACACTTTGCCACAAGCACTAGTAAAGGAGTCATTTGTTATATCACAACACCAACTCATCTCACAGTTCAAAGGTTCCAAAGGTACAATATACATCCTGAAATTCTTTTTCTTCGCAAACATCCACGAAAACAGAGGAGTGCCCCAAAGAATGAATGACAGTTAGATGTTGGAACCCCAAAGCCTCCTCAACTCCCCCCTCCCACGTATAAACAGCAGCAAAGCAACGATCCCCCCTCCCCACCAGCAAAAAAAAAGCATCGGTGTTCCCCACCAAGCACTCAAGCGTGCAGCAAAGCATCAATAAAGACACAAACTTGAAGTACCCCAAAGACTACTCTCTCTCTCCCTAACAAGGGAAAAAGAAGTGTCCCCATTTCAGTAGGGTTTCTATAACAATTCATAACATTCTTTGCTTTTTAATATTTTAATTCCATTAATTCACCAGTTCATTTAGCAATTGTTTCGTGCATTAATCTTCACTTGTCTTTTCCTTTACTCCAGAAACTTAATTTTCCATCAAATTCAACTTCTATTCACATGTAGTTAGAAGTAAAGTTACCATTTTAAATCTGTAAGAGCATAAGGTTACAGTGGTGGACTCATTACAAAAGAAAGAATAATGAAATTCTGAAGTAATTTTATTATGTTAATCCAATCAATAAATTAAGACGATTGCACAAAAGTGAAGCTTGATCCTTTTAAGAGTATCTTATTAACACTCAGGATTATTGGCTTCCAATTATTTATTATAGACTATTATTATATAGTGCTGTTATGGGCTGGCTTGTCCAATTTTACCTTTGTTCTTACATCAGTTAGGCAGCTAACTTGTTTTGTTTGGTGAATGTTATGACATCATCACTGAAAAATGACTATAAATGACCAATGAGGTTATTGGGAGCAAGATGGAAAATGATGGTGATTACAGTTTAATATAACTGCAGGTGCTGGGAAGCAGAAAGCATGGGAAATGCTTAGCAGATCAGGCAGCTTTCCAGTTACATTTTTTCTTGGAAAGTCACATTCAAGGACCAACAAATGCCATTGCCTGGGCAGCAAACCTGGATCTAACATAAGGGTCTGTCTCGGGATTGCAACAACAGCAACAGCAACAACATCAACATTGGCATGGGACCAATTCCTCATAAACATACATCAGATTATAATCCCCTCCAAAAACAAGAGTCTCTCAATTTTGCAAGGTCTTGTACTGCAGAAACACAAAGAAAATATACAAGAACAGGTAAACAATGGAACACTTAATCGTTGATACATGCTCAAAACTTCCCGAAGTAGATAGAAGCTTTCCATATATCCACACCCGATGTCAAAACTGGGTTTCAAAATCCGGACATCAATACAGAAAGTGCTACAATCATAATATGAGATGACGACAAATAGGGAACAATTCAATACATCAGTGAAAACTGACACAGTCTGAATGATATCAAACAGTGGTTTACATTCATTCATCCAGGTGCCCTGCCGTTCAGCGTGGGCGATCATGTCTCTCCATCCATCACTGTCCCTGACCCGCTGAATTGTAGTTGTTGCCTCCTCTGTTTCTAACCATGATGTTATTACATCTGTCATTTTCATTCTCTGTCTGCCTCTGCTTCTTTTTCCTCCCAGCTTTCCAGTTGTAACTAAATGTTCTAATGTCTCTCTTCGCATGATGTGTCCAAAGAATTTTGATTGCAGTTTTCTGATTTTTTTAAGTAATGTACGTTTTGTTTTCGTTCTCTGCAGAACTTTTTCGTTGGTTATGCTGTCCGTATATGATATGCATAGCGTTGTTCTGAGGACCCACACCTCTGCTGCATTGATTCTTTTTCCCATTGCGTTTGTGATGGTCCATGACTCGCAGCAATACATCAATATAGGAAGAACGTAGCAGCTGAGAGTGCTAAGGCGGATGTCAGGTTTACGTTAGATAACAGTAATGCACAGAAATGTTTAGGCACAGGCATAAGCTGATGCAGTCTTAACGATATCCAACAGCAGGATGTGTTAGATAACAGTAATGCACAGAGGTGTTTCGGCACAGTCTGAATGATATCCAACAGTGGTTTATGTTACCATTATGTTAACAGTAATGCACAGAGGTGTTTAGGCACAGGCATAAACATTTAGAGCAACATTTAGACAGATTATCAACGTCATATCAAACATCTTTAAATAATCTTTGACATTATTTATGATACTTTCCAGAATAAACTGCAAACAGGATTTATTTAATTTGTGGTGAACATTGTTTTGCTGTTGTTAGTAATTGCGCCAGGCTCAGACCGAAGACATGCGTTTTGCCATGGAGCCACCTGATCTGAACTTCAGATCATTTCTACCACATGACTCAATCACCGTAACACTGGATTTTATTTCCATGCATATTACAGGGGAACAGAGTATCATGCTTCCCAAAGAGTTTATTGGCCCCGATCATCCTTGGGCAAAGTTCTGTTGATGTGGATTGAACACAGCAGGTGTCAAGCCTGCTGTCTGAGAACAGAAGGAATGTGCAACCTACGCTAATCTCTTTAAGCATATTACAAAGCTGTCCTATTCCCTCATTGGATAAACTGGGACCAAGCATTCACAGCTCTTGGAGCCTTGTCAACAAAAGGGAAGGCTCCCTTGGGATGGTTTCTATATGCACTATGCACACTACATAGTATCAGTCATACTACGCAATCAATATTACATTACAAATTAATTCCAGAACGCTTAAAAAGTACATCCTGCTGAATTCAACTTCTTGGCTGACGACATAAAAATAGGTGAAAGAGCAAACCTGTGATAAAGATAATGTGATTCTCCAAAGGGATAAAAAAATGTTGAGTGAGGGGGCAAAAAGTTTGCAAATGGAGTTTAATGTGGAGAAGTTATGGTGATGCACTTTGATGAGAGGAATCAAAAGGTAGATCATTTTTTAAAATCAAAATGGAAAGAGACTCCAAGTGAGTGACGTACAGAGGGATCGAGGTGGCCCTGTGCACAAATCACTAAAGGTTAGCAGGCAGAGTCGGAATGTACCTGACAGAGCAAATGGCATATTGGTCTTTACTGAAAAGGGATTGGAGTCTGGAAATAAAGAAGGTTTGTTACAAATTGTACAGAAATTTGGTCAGACCACATCAGGACTAATTTAGTGAAAGACATAAACATTGAGGTCCTCTGAAATGATAACACCAAGGAAGTTAAAGTTGCTGACCCTTTCCACCTCTGATATCCTGATGAGGACTGGCTCATGGACCTCCGGTTTCCTCCTCCTGATGTTACTAATCAGCTCCTTGGTCTTGCTGACATTGAATGAGAGGTTGTTGCTGTGGCACTGCAGGCAGATTTTCAATCTCCCTCCTATATGCTGATTCGTCACCACCTTTGATTTGGCTAACGGCAGTGGTGTCGTCAGCAAACTTAAATATGGCTTTGGAGCTGTGCTTAGCCACACAGTCGTAAGTGTAAAGTGTGTAGATAAGGGAACTAAGCACACGGCCTTGTGGTGCACCTGTACTGATGGAAATTGAGGAGGAGATGTTGTTGCCAATCCAAATGGAAGTGAGGAAATTGAGGATCTAATTGCACAAGGAAACATTGAGGGCAAGGTCTTGAAGCTTATTAAAGGGATGAGGATTAATGATTTCAGCTGAGATGAAATAGAGAAGACAGGATTGATCTCCATGCGGCAAAGCAAATTGAGCAGAGACTTGACAGAGTCGCTCAGCTTATGATTCATTTAGATGTGTTATGTAGAGGGAAAGTTTGAGAACGAGGGATTGGATATTGAATTTAAGGCAAACTGGGATGTGATGATTGTATTTAGTTAGATATAAGCTTAAGGCACAATTCTAAAATTGCACTACAATGTCATAAAGTTAAAGGGACATGCATGAAAAGTTAAATAAGTTGAAGAAGTGATTAAAAAAGCAGACAGAATTTGACTTCTTACTGACTCAGGGATTGAATACAAGAGCAAGGATTTCATTGTGAATCTTTATAAAACACTAGCTTGATTACACCTGGAACACCTCTGGGCTTCATCATCTGGAAAAAATGCCAGGGCCCAGAGGGTGATTCAGAAGAGATTTACTCCACTTATTCCAGAGATGAAAGACTACCGTTATGTGGAAAGCTTTGCCCTAGAGCTGAGGAAGTTGAGAGAGACTCCAACAGAAGTAGCTGGGTCATGAAGGATCTAGACAGAGTGGATAGAAAGGAGCTGGTAGATTCACAAGGTATGGAAAAATGCCATTCAGACCACAGAAACCCACTTACATAAAACTTGTTTTTTTTCTCCCCACTTTTCACTCAACAACTCACCCCTGCTCCCCTCCCCACTACCCCCCCACCACCTTTCCCTAATTGAAGTTCTACCAGTCATCTACAAACTTGGGGCTGTTTTCTGTGGCCAACTAACCTACAAGCCTGAATGACTTTTCGGGTGTGGCAGGAAACTGGATCACCCAGGCAAAACCATGCAGTCACAGCAAGAACATGCACATAAAATAGTGCTGGATGTCAGATTGAAACACAGGTCTCTAGGGCTCTGAGGCAGCCTCTCGACTAGCTGCATCGCTATACCACCCCCACGGTTCTTTTGGTGGAAGGATCAGCCTGGTGATTGTACAATTCCATTATCCAACCTGCAAGTTTTGTGAGAGAAACTTCCTGCATTCTCACTAATTGAACTTTAAATTTATTGTGGCATCTACTTCAGTTCCTCAGGGCGTTAAATCAACATCAAGGAAATTGATGTTATTAGCATACAAGTTGAATAATGTCAGCAATTGACAGAATAGACTGGAGAGGCTGAGTAGATTACTCTGCTTTTAATTCGCTTACTGCCAGGAGCCACATTGCTGAGGCTTTTTTTGATTTTCTCTTCCTCTTTCAGTTTACAGATTACTAGGACTCAAACAGGTCTGCATGGCTCAAAGCTACATATGCACATGTCCCTCTGACTATACCATCTCCTGAAAGAAGTTTAGTCTGCTCCATCAAATAGATGGCTGTATTACATGTAGATGAAAATGGGGTATCTGAAAAAACAAATCTTACACTTAAATGGACTGGTCTCCAGAGCCAGGATATCCCTGAACTCCTTTTCGCAAATGAAACACTTATTTTCCTTTTGCATTGTGGTGACTGTTGCGAGGGAGGGAAGGTCACATCCAGTAGGTGCATGGTAAGATCTTGCAATAATAACGTGGTAATGGTGAAGGTGTTGGATGACAGTCAACATACCAGTTTGAACTCCCCTTAAATGATGGCTCAGGAAGTTTTGCACCCACCTGGGAGAGCACACAATCCTCAGACTATACATCGCCAGCGGGTCTACTGGTGATTTTCTGTCTGAGCTCCACCACTAAATGCCCAGAAAATCAGTGCCAATCCTGCACTGAACTGTATTGGCACAGAAGGTACAGGACAAATGAATGGTTGCAAAGAAGGAAGGTAAGGTTAAGGCTCCACTGTGATCAGATATTTAAGTTGGTTCGATTATCTTTTATTTTTAAGATAACTTGGAATTTTTAAATTGCTTATATCTATTTTGATAGTTTTTTGTAAAATATTTTTGCAATTCAGAGATATTCAGAAGTATTGAACTCCCCAGTTATCTGTCAAATACTGAATGGAGTTTTGAGGGCAGGACTTGTTTTATTTATCCACGGGACCAGTAGCGTAGTTCAAGGTTTGCCTCTGTCCTAATGTGTCTCACCTCTGGGACCATCTCGGCTTGTAAGACTGGCCTTCTTGATCTAGAGAAGGAAGTTCAGGGAAATGGCGAAAATGGATGTGCATGAGGGCATAGAGCCCCTTGTGGGAAAATCCGGACCAAAAGTCCAATCAAAAGACAGTACATTTGATTGTGAAGTACGTCCACAGCGTTATACTGAAGTTTTAGCCTAGGTGTTGAGTTTCAATCTCTGCAATTAGAATTGACCCATCAGCATTCTAACCCTGGGGTAAATGTATTGTCAAGGAGCTAAGGTTAATAAAGCGTAAACTGTAAATACATTGACAATGGGCATGAGAACATAAGAAATAGGAGCAGGAGTCGGCCATCTGGCCCACTGAGTCTGCTCCTCCATTTCGTAAGATAATGGCTGATCTGACCATGGACTCACCTCCACCTACCTGCCTTTTCCCCTTAATCTTTAATTCCCCTACTATGCAAAAATCTATCCAACCTTGTCTTAAATGTATTTATTTAAGCTTCATTGGGCAGAGAATTCCACAGAGTCACCACTCTTTGGGAAAAGAAGTTCCACCTCATCTCCATCCTCAATTTACTCCCCCGAATCTTGATGGGTCACAAAGATTTCTCCAATGCTCTCAGTAAATAAATGACAGTAATGTTGTCACTACTTATGTTTCAGAACTCTCAATGTTTTTGAAATGCAGTTATCCCTTCTGCTCTGCTTGTCTCTACTCTTGTTTGGTGCTGCAATCCAATGATGTGTCAATCTGTTCAGAAGTAGTTAAAACCAACCTGCGCCAACGATTATGTGACACAGTAGACTCTCATTATTACAGGTCTACAACACAAAAACCCCCGTGATAGCAAACTTCTGTCACGGTTCCAGTCGCAGTTGCACTGTAGCCAGTAAAAGAGGTGAAATGAGGTCAGGTACATTTTTACCATGTGGGGTGGCTCAGATGTGGTAACTCAGGTGGCACAGATGGTATTGCACACTTCAACATCATCCAGCTCACTTCTGATCAAAAGTGTGGCCCCAAAATGTATTGGTTCATGCTAGAAATTAAACCAAGTATGGATCAGGAGGCTCTGAATTACACACCATTACGACAATACCAGAACAGAAGTACAACTCAAGAGGTGGTGACCTCCTGGGACATAGAGCCAAGGGCAGTTTGGTTTAGTTCACTGTTAGCAGTGTGCATAGACTGAATTATTTACTAAAGAATTCCGATGGTGATTTTCAGTAGATATTTTCAAAGGTGAAATTTCTAGCTTTGTATTTCAGAGCGCAAGATTATCTCAAGGTTTTTCCACTGAAGTTGGGTGGGACTATAACGAGAGGTCATGGGCTAAGGGTGAAAGTTGAAAAGTTTAAGGGGAACATGAGGGGAAACTTCTTCACTCAAGAGGGTCTTGAGAGTGTGGGATGAACTGCCTGTGCAAGAGGTGCCTGTGAGCTTGATTTCAATGTTTAATCGAAGTTTGGACAGTAGGGGTATGGAGGACTATGGTCCCGGTGCAGGTCGATGGGAGTAGGCAGTCTAAGTGGTTTGGCACAGAATACATGGCTGAAGGGCCTGTTTCTGAGCAGTAATTTTCTATGACTCTAAGAAGATGGGAATGTGAAGGAGGTGGTGCTGGATGTGGTGGGGGTGGGAGAGTGTTGGAGGAGATCTTTGCCCTGACCAGGGTAAATAACTTCACACTGTTTATAGTTGGCCCCTTACTGCGTGTCAGCTGCAAGTCACTAACAAATGTGAACTTACAGCTGTAGTGTAAGTGAGGCTTTGGACACAGGTTTATTGCTGTTGAGTAAATATCAATTTACTTAACTAACTAATAATTCTGTGCGTAGTGGCACTGGTAAGAGGTGAGTGATCAGTGTTTATCAAAGTGACTCCTAATTTGGGGGTGCTTGTGTCAAAAACGTAGGGATTAGCTATATTGTCCTTCTTTCCATTGTCTTAGAAACATTTTTACTTCTCACTAGATTGCAGCTTTGGCACAAATTGGTCTGACAATTGCCTTTCAACAACTACAAATGGAACTACCTCTACTTAAAGAGGGTTTAAACCATCTCGGGGTGCTTCACACAGACGCAACCCACCAAGATACGGCACAAGCTGAATAAGGATGATTTGCTTCAATATAGTGCACACCATTACACAAGAAACTCCTGGAGTACGCGAGTTATTTATTTATTTATTTAACAATAGTGTGTGGAGTTGGCCCTTCTGGCACTTTGAACCACGCTGCCCCAACAACCCCCGACAAACCAGATTAACCCTAACCTAATGACAGGACAATTTACCTACCCACCAATTAATCTACCCGGTAGGTACAGGAGGAAACCCCTGCATTCCACAGGGAGAAGTACAGAGACTCCTTACAGAACAGCACTGGAACTCAATTCCGAACTCCGGAACTCCAGGAACTGTAATGTCAACGGGCTAACCGCTACCATGCGCCCACTTTAGAGTCAAATAAGTATTCATGAAAGATGGTCACTTTTATATGACGTACGGTTGCCAATGTCTAAGCAACAAGCTCTCCAAAGCAGCGGTGTGATTATGATCAACTAGTGACATGGTACATTTTATGTTCAAACGAAATTGCAGACAGAAAGAATCACAGAATAGTGACAGGAAGAGGCCTTTTGGGCCCTTGAGTCTCTGCAAGAGCAATGCAGCTGTCCCAGACACACTGTGTGTGCTCTTCACACAACTTCTTTTCCAAGTACTGGTATAATTCAGTTTGAAAGTCAACATTTGCCTCAACCACACTGTTGTGCAAACCATCCAAGATATGTTGACCACCCAGTGTTTAAACAGTTTTTCCTCATCTTTCCTTTGTTTTTTTTAACACTTTATCTTAAATCTGTGTCCCCCCGCCCCCGACCACCCTTTCTCAACTTTCACCATTGGGAAAAATATTCTTTTCAAATACTCTCGTTAAACCTTTTGTTCTTTTGGGAGTCTCTATCGCATCTCTTTTCAACATCCTCTGCTTCTCCAACTCATTTTCCTGTAACATTAGCCCCTTTCCTCTGAAGCTGATCTGGTAGATCTTGTCTACACCTCCTGAAAGACTTCTACATTCTTCCTGAACCAGATACAATCCCTATAAAGAGTTCACTACCATTGCTGAAATATAAACAGAAAAAATTGGGAGCACTCAGCTAGTCAGCAGCATCTGTGATAACAGAAACAAAGTTAATCCTTCAGAATTATTCATCAGAATCTTATTTCTTCAGAGGTACTGACTAAACTGCGAAGTATTTCCAGCATTACTTATTTCAGAGTCCTATCATCAGCATTTTTTTTTGCCTCTAGCTCATCATGACTATCTTGCTTTTGTACACTGCTGCCTCTATTTGTGAAGCTCAGGACTTTTTATGATATGGTATTTTTTTTACATCAGCTTCCTTAAACTTTTTTGTTACTTTCAAAGGTTAATGCACACACAAACACTGCCCCCATTTCAGAACTGAACATAATATTGCTTTTCCTTGCCCTTTCTGCTAAAATGTTTCACTTAAATAGTTTCATCCTATAAATTTCCACAGCCACATGCCCACTCATTCCTCTGGACTCTCTCTGCCCTTAATGTAATCTCTCGTCTGAAAACTGGCAGCCCAGAGGGTGCAGGACTCAATCACCACTACACTGCAGCGTCTGCTTCGGGACAAAAGGATGCCAACTGTGCTCCAGCTGACGCACTCCCACGGAGATAATAGGTGTCTAAAAGCTTGATCAAAGAGCCAAAAGAAGTATTTAAAGGAAGAAATGCACCAATAGGTTTATGGAGGGAATTCCCAACCCTGGCAGCTGAAGCAACAGCATCAATAGCGGAAGAATTAAACTTAGGGGTGATATTTTGTGTTCATGCTGCACCTTGGCATTTGAGTAAATCAAATGGTTCAATTTAATGTCCGAGAATGTATACAGGATACAACCTGAAGTTCTTACTCTTCACAGACGTCCACGAAACAAGAATCCCATCGAATGACTGATAGAACATCAGAACTCCAAAGCACAGATCAAAATTGGTCATGGAGGTTCAAATTTTGAGTGGCTTGTTAAATCAAGGTGATACAGGGAAATTATTAAACATCCCAAGAATATGATTTGCATTGGTTCTTCCTGTATTCTGTTCTCATTCATTCTTCATCTATCACAATTACAAAAAGCATGTCACTGCTGTTTATAAGATCTTGCTGTGAACATGATGACATCTTGACTGAACACAGTAACTGGAATTAAAAGCAATTCGTTGTTTGAATTGCCAAGAGATATCATTATTTACTTTTAAAATTTAATGTATTTCCCCTTGTGTAACTCTGTAATGCATTGCTTATTTCTATCTGTCCTCCTTTACTGAAGTAGTGTTTGAATGGAAAAAGTGAAGCACAGTTGGCTGGCCTGCTTTAATGTTGTTTCAGGTAATTAATATTTTCCTTGATCTGCACTGTTTATTGTGTAAATAGAGAACTACGTGAGGATAAAGTGCCACACAATTGCCAAAAAGCACTGTGTGACAGTTAGGAAATTTACTGTTGGATTACTGTGATAATTCTGCTTAATGCTGCGCTTGAGTTAGCCTTACTGTGAAAAACACAGACAGTTCAGCCAAAGTGCCGCATGGCCTTAAGTCAAATTAGAGCAGCAGCCTGTTCAATGGCAACATGCCTCTTACAATTAATGAACTGTGAGAGTGACAGATGAAGAGGAAATTGTTCTTGAACTTTTCAATTTATTTTGATAACTGTCCCAGATACATTGCTTTACTGGTGCACTCTAAGTTAATATCCTCCTTGACAGTGCATATAGTACATGATATCAGATGGAATTCTATCAAAAAGAAACTGGATAAATAAATCATTGGCAGGCTGGAAAAGTATTAGGTTACCTTAAAACATTCACACTTTGAACAAGACTCTCATCACCTGTTGTTGATGCAAGCAGTGCCGAAAGATCTTCATGCTGAGGTGAAGGGAGTCTGCTCCCTCAGCATTCGCCATTTCTTTGCTACAAATACATTACTGCTGACATCCTTCAAAATCGGTGAATAAAAAAACCCCTTTTCTCTGCAGGTTGCTGAACCAGAAAGAAGGTCAATTATTTTTTCCTGCTGCTCCCTCAGATCACTCACTGATGCCAGGTACGTTGCAGCCATCCCCTCGGCATCTTGACCAAGTGATTCTGCTTTATGTGTGTTTTTGGAGATTATTATCCTGGGCCTAACACATTGAGGGAAAAGGCACTCCTATACTTCATTACAAGCTTGAGGAGATTTGGTATGTCGCTAAAGGTTCTTACACATTCCTCCTGATGTGCAGAGGCAAACATTTTGATTGGCTACATCACTGTGTGTATGGAGGCTGCAATGTGCAGGATTGAAAGAAGCTGCAGAAGGTTTTAGACTTGGCTGGCTCCATCACAGCTACAAGCTTTCCTGCCATCAAGGACACCTTTAAAATGTTAGATAGGTTTTTACATAGTAGGGGAATTAAGGGTTATGGGGAAAAGGCATAACCCTTATGGAGCTGAGCTTGCAGACAGATCAGCCATGATCTTATTGAATGGCGGGGCAGGCTCGATGGGCCGGATGGCCTACTCCTGCTCCTATTCTTTATGTTCTTATGCTCTTGTGTGTTGCCTGAAGCAGGCAGCACCTATCACTAAGGACCCTTGCCATCCAGGAATGCCCTCTTCTCATTACTACCATTGGGGAGGAGGTACAGGGGACTCAATATTTTAGGACCAGTTTCTTCCTCTCTGCCATCAGTTTTCTAAATGTAAGCTGAACCCATGAACACTATCTCACTACGTCTTGTGTAACTTCTAGTAATTTTAATGTCTTGCACTGTACTGCTGCCACAAAAGAACCTATTTGACAACATATGATAATCTTGCTTTGGATTCTCATTCTGATTCTGGAATAGCTCCACCCATTTCCACCCTTTTCCCAATTTGATACATTCATTATCAGGATTCATCAGAGGAAGACCAGGACTAGGAACATGAAAAATGGTCCCTTTCCCTTTGTAAGCCCAGAACTGTTAATGTCAAAGAGACACAAACTCGTAAACTATGAGAACAAGTCCTTCAGTCCAAGTGATCCGTGCCAACTTTGATGTCCATCTTAGCTCGTCCCATTTGCCCACGTTTGGCCAATCACCCTCCATATACCTATTCCAGTGTCTTTTAGATGTTGTTAACGCACCTGCCTCAACCATTTCCTCCAACAGCTTGTTCCATATACAGACCGTCCTCTGGGTGAAAACATTGCCGTTCAGGTGCTTATTAAATCTCTCCCCTTCACGTTAAACCTATGCCCTCTCATTCTTGGTTCCACAACCCTGGGATAAAGACTGTGTGCATTCACCCTACCTATGCCCCTTATGATCTTATACCTTCCGTATGATCTCATTCCTCATTCTCCAATACGTCTATGCTTGACTATTCAGTGAGCCCAATTCTTTTTCCACACATTGGTACTGCACAAGGCATTGAATGCATTACAATTCAATCAGAATGTTATTTTCTACCTCCGTCACATTGAAATTCAGGTTAATGCCAAACATTTTGAAGGCTGACCTATTCAGTCTGAAGTGGGAGACATTGAGGGAAGTTGTCTCTAGCCTTCCAAGCAACAGCGGCAATTACGAATGGGAAAAGAAAGGAAATTAAAGACGTATGCAGTAAGGATACTACAGTAATCATTCATTACTTTAATCTACATGCACACAGGTCAAGCCTAACCAGCAATAACTTTGTGAAGGAAGAATCCCTAGACTGCTAATGAGATGGCTTTTTGGATCATTATCATGAGTAAGCAACTGGGAAACAGACTGCGTATTGTGCAAGAAGAAAGGGTTAAATGATAACATTTATGAAGAGTGGCCATAACTTAGTTAAGTTCTTCATTGACTCTTGCTGTTTATAGATTTGTTGAAACAAGCAAGGGTTGATTTGGATGTTTTGAGAAAGGTCCTGGATGAAAATGTAGATAGGTGGGTTAGTAAGTTTGCAGATGATACAAAGATTGGTGGAGTTGTGGATAGTGTGGAAGACCGGCAAAGAATGCAGCACAATATAGATCAGTTGCAGACATGGGCAGAGAAATGGCAGATGGAGTTTAAACCAGATAAATGTGAGAAGTTGCACCTCAATAAGGCAAGATCCTTAACATTGTTGCTGAGCAGAGAGATTTTGGGGTCCAAGTTCTTAGCTCCATGAAAGTGACTACACAGGTGAATAAGGTGGTAAAGAAGGCTTATGGGATGCTTGCGTCTATTAATCGAGACAATGAGTTCAAAGGTCAGGAGGTTATGTTGCAACTTTATAAAACTCTAGTTAGGCCACATCTGGAGGATTGCATACAGTTCTGGTCACCCCACCATAGGAAGGATGTTGAGGCTTTGGACGCTGCCTGGTTTAGAAGGCATGTGTTATCTGGATAAACTTGAGTTGTTTTCTCTTATAAACCTAAGTAGCGGAGGCTGAGGGGAGAGCTGATAGAGGTTTACAGGATTATGAGAGGTATAGATAGAGTAGACAGACAGCATCTGTTCCCAGGCTGAAATGTCTAATTCCAGAGGAAATGGATTGAAGGTAAGAGGGAGGTAGGTTCAAAGGGGATGTGAGGGGCAAGTTTTTTACTCGGAGTGATGGATTGCTGGTATGGTGTAGAGGCAAATACTTCAGAGGCTTTACGGAGATGTTTAGATAGGCAAATGAATATGAGGAAGATGGAGGGATATTGATATGTGTAGGTAGGAGGGATTAGTTTTATGGGGGGGGGGAGTTTACTTTTAGCTGGCTCAGCACAATATTGAGGGCTGAAGGGCCTGTTCCTGTGCTGTATTGTTCTATTTTCTATGCTCTACACTTTAATGTGGTAGCAGCTCACATGATCTGAGAATCTTGAGGGGGATTTCACAGCAGGTGAAGGCTTATCCAGCACAGTCAACGTGCAACAAGACCGAATGAAGTCGGAGGATCAGAGGATTTAGTTTATTGACTTCAAAGGTAGCAGGAAAGAGGACAGGTTTGGTATCCATATAAATTCCAGACAGAAGACTCTGTGAAGGTGGAGAATTTTACGAAGCAAAGGAGGACTAGTTTCCTGCCTACATATTCAGGACATAAAGAAATGTACCAAATACAATGCAAATTTGTAGGTACTGTAGATGTTGACAAGTCCTATTAGTTCTGAATTACATTTAAAGAGTTTAATTTGAAGAGATGATGCCAAAAAAGGTGGTGATCCTGAAAAAGTAATACAGGGAATCCTCAAATCATGTAAATGCTCCATTCCTGAGAATCGTCCATAGGAAGATTATACCATAAACCTAAACCATCTGTTGCTATATCTACTCATGCCATATCTCTGTACGCTAAGTATAATTCTTTCAGTTCATTGAATAATCAGCTGAACACTACCCATAATTAAAGTAATGGAATATATACCGCATCTATTCATAAATAAATCCCTCAAAACACTTTATTATCGTTACTACTAGATTGAAAATGCTTTAAAATGCAAGAGAGAATTTGTGTAAAGCTGAATATCCAAAAGTCAGGCCATTCTTAAACCAGGGAACCTAGGGTCAATGTAGTCAAGGTCACGGAAGCAATGATGTTGAAGTAACGATCACAGAACAGGATGTGAGACTAGGTGTACATAAGGCAGAGCTGGAAACGTGATCTACTGGCATTACTGGTGACCTGGAGTGGACACTTCAGTGATGTCATGTCCACTTTGTAGTGAGGCGTTCAGTGAAAAAGAGACAGAGATCAGGAAGGTCTGTAGTTGTTTGAATTTACAAATGTTTATTAGTGCAAATAGTTAACAATTTGTATAAATGCTTTGATGTTTTTGTTTTATAAGGGAAGATATGCTCCCTATATGGCACCCACATGCAACATTTTGTGTGTTACATGTGTAGGATACTTTTAAGTACTAGCTTGTGTCATATGATATGATTCTAAATACATTATTGTAACCAGATACTGGAGTTTAGTTGAGAATGACTTCCTTCTTTAAACTTGCCTCTGTTTATTTGTATGTACAGTCACAGCACAAAGACTACATTGGGCAAAGGAGCTTCACAGGTGAGTCTCTCCTGCAAATTCTCCACTTCAACATACTCGACTTTAGTTTTGATGCATTCTTCTGTGCTGCATTACCAAAGAGGTGACTGGAGTCTCCAATGGAAGATTTTTATAAGGGTTACATAGAATGATACAATATACAACACATGACTATGTTCTTGCCAAGGAGAGGGCTGTACAGAGCCGACCCTTTAGTAAGCTTCATGCTGATTCCTGGGACTCCCTGGTGTCTACATTACAATGTGGAAAATATTGTTTATTGTGTCCCTTTAAAATGAGGGGAACATTATTAATTCCGATTTGATTGATGCCAAAGTCATCCTGTTTGGCATGAAATAAAAGATGGTCAGTCACAAACTGAGCATCAACTCTATGACAGAGCCTGCTGCCTGTGACTAATCACTGTATTAAACCCCTCCTCCCATGCAAAATTAAATGCAAGTAGAAATATGTGTTCTAGCGGCACAATATCGAGCCACATATTAATTATTGTGGCAAGCCATTGCCATCTGTCAGATCTGCCATTTTCCATGGAGCGGCGCGAGGTGGGAGTTGGAGAGGGTGGAAAGTGTTGGAATTGCAACCAGAGATGTCACTTAGGAAGACCACGGATAATGAAGGACTGATGCTCCTTGGTTTTGTCTTCTTACATTCAATCCACGGCAGGGAAATCCTGGAGATCTGCTGCAAAATGTGGAACCTAGACATAACACAGACTCTGGCCCCAAATATCTCCACCGATGCACTTAATGCTGATTTTAGATGCTGATTAGAATTGCTTCTGAAAAGAGTTTTGCAGCCAGTATTATTTTGCACACATTGCAGATGTTTTTGGAATTCACTGTCACCCTCATCTTCTGATCCTCGGCGCTCAGTCCAGTAGATGAAGAGAACGAACAGTTTCAAATGACCCTTGTTCTGGCAACACCAGAGCATACTTTTCAAATAAGTTGCCTACTTCTTTTAATAACAATCTTGCATTGTGTCAACAAATCATCGGAGAAACGAACTGACCACACATGGCAATGCCAACTGTGCTACCTAGGAGGCAAAGGAACAGAAAAATCAAAATGATTTGTCCAGCGTCACGCATTGCCCCCTTCAAAAGATCAATGTATATGCGGATCTTAGGGGGAATGAAGGACAGGGAAATGATGCTGAGATAAAAGAACAGGCAAGACTTAAATGAGCGGCAGGACAAGCAGAAAGAACTCTCAGCCCGACACATGGACTGTACTTCTTTCCATAAATGCTGCCTGGCCTGCAGCATTTTGTGCGTGTTGCTTGGATTTCCAGCACCTGCAGGCTTTCTCTTGTTTTTATTTCTTTCTGCTGCTACTTCTAGTCTTTCTGTAATGGTCAATTCAGAATTTTACCAACCTCTCTTGTTCTGGGTACAAATGAGCTCTTCTCCTCAATTGTGATTTCTGCCTATGCTTCAACTCAAAGGAAACCCACATCTGCAAGTTGCTAAATAAACACTTGAGGAGCTGGGCAAGGAGGGTGCATTTTCAGCACAATACTTCACACACCTAACACATGCGTGAGCTAACAGGGTGTGATGCCTGATGCACTCTGCGTTCTTAACGGAATATCAATCAGCATCACAGTGATGGGAAAAGATCCCTCAGGAAAGTGCTCACAACATATCCACTGTGCAGACGCTTCGAGGTTAATTGCACATGAACTTTGTAAAGGTAATAAGAGGAAAATAAGGTCCTATCTTGAGAACATATTGAAACATTTTTTCATAATTGACACAGCACAATTTTGACACACTTCAGGAGCAACTAATTACCGGTAAGGTTAGACTAGTGATAATATAAACATCATAGATTACTTGAAATGATCATAGTAAGTCTAAGGGGTAAAGAAACACTAGCTTCAGTGTACACAGTGGCACTTAATCACCCCAATGTTATTTTTCTTCTTATTACTACAATCATAAAAAATATACACTGTATTTTAACTGTAGTGTTTTGAGCTTTCAACACGCACATTTAAAGGTGTTTAAACAAGGCTACAAGGTGCCAAAATTATAACCTTAACATTTTTCCCAATGACCTCAACATGCCCAGAAACATTAGATGAACCAAGATATTATAATAGTGCCAACTACTCTACATAGGACTGAAGAAAATTTCATCATATTTACATTCATATAACTAAAATCTATAGTTAGTGGTAAATAATGTACCCACATGTCTATCTTACAGGAAATAAATGGAGAAGTAAATGCTGGGTATGTTATTGAAGCAAAGTTCTCTTTACCTGCCAGGAAGTAGTTGGTTTGAAGTTCCATACTGTGTAACATGTAAAGTTGCTTTTGTTCGAGAGTGTTGAGGGTCTGGAAGCCACTCAGAAACTAGAGAAGGCAGAATGCTTCAAAAATGAAATGCCTGGCAATGGACAGGTCTGGGATGTGGGTTAAACCAAATAATGTTCCTTTGATTTCTTATCTCAAGGGAGTTCTGTCCATTCTTAGTCAAAATACTACACACCTAAGCTATTTAAAAGACCACGGACTAAAGAACAGAAACATAAGCAACTCGTAAGCAGTACTTCGATGATTTGGAGAGCTTTTAGGTAGAGACATGGTGCAGTGGTCAGGCACAGCTGGGTGCATAGCAGTAGCATTCATAGGGAGCAGTTATTAAATTCTGAATAACGTGTAACCTGTAGCCTCACTGGATATTACGAAGGTTTATCTCAGGATGAGTAAATTACATGGCAGGACTTATGTAGGGCGTTATTGAAATAGATTGCATATTATGCATCTTGTTATGAATCATCACATGCTAGCCAAGGCAATAGAGCTACTCTGGTAGCTAATGACGGGTAATACTGAAGGTATTTGCACTGATCCCCACAAAGCAAAGCATAATCCACGGAAGAGGGCATCCAGCGCGTACATAAAGTAAAAACAGTAAGAAGCTGCAGTCAAAACATTTTAAAGTCAGAACTTAGTTATTAATGATCTATTGAAATCAAATGAATCTCCAGTCAGATTTTTGCCTTTCTATGCTAACTTCTGATTTAAAAAAAATCTCTAAAGCAGACATGGGGTATTATTTCCAGCATCACCATGGAGATCTTTGATGTTGTGCATTTCTTACTAATATTGATCAAAGTAAGGTTCTGACCAAGAGCAAAATACCTATCTGCCCAATGAACTTCAGCTCCTGCTTCAAGTACAATCCTTTGCTTAACCTTGAAGATGAGCAAACTATTATCCCTTGGCATTAAACTTGCTTGTGCAGACATTTCTTCTTTGAGGTAAGATCAAGTCATTGTGCACAGTAGGGGAAGACAAGTAAAAATAATGGACTGCAGCAATAAACTGGACATGAATGTACCATTGGTTGCGTCCGTTCTATGCCTGTGGATGTGCTTTGAAGCTCAATATATAGTTGTGAATATTGTCTTGTCCTAATGATTATTTTCAGACCAGTAATAACCATATAACCATATGACAATTACAGCATGGAAACAGGCCATCTCGGCCGTTCTAGTCCATGCCGAACTCTTACTCTCACCTAGTCCCATCGACCTGCACTCAGCCCATAACCCTCCATTCCTTTCCTGTCCATATAGCTGTCCAGTTTAACTTTAAACGACAACATCAAACCTGCCTCAACCACTTCTGCTGGAAGCTCGTTCCACACAGCTACCACTCTCTGAGTAAAGAAGTTCCCCCTCATGTTACCCCTAAACTCTTGCCCTTTAACTCTCAACTCATGTCCTCTTGTTTGAATCTCCCCCACTCTCAATGGAAAAAGCCTATCCATGTCAACTCTATCTATCCCTCTCATAATTTTAAATACCTCTATCAAGTCCCCTCTCAACCTTCCACGCGCCAAAGAATAAAGACCCAACTTGTTCAACCTTTCTCTGTAACTTAGGAGATGAAAACCCAGGTAACATTCTAGTAAATTTTCTCTGTTACTCTCTCAATTTTGTTAACATCTTTCTACAAACCCTAAACAACTCTTTTGATTTCTCCTACTTCCTACAAATCAAAGGATAGTCAGTGCTTTTGCGTGGGCCCCAGCTATGCCTGTCTTTTGCTCTTGGCTCCCTGGAACAGCCCTGGTTCCAAATCTTCTCTGTTACTGCTTGCAAGTTTTTCTCTACGATGTCCATGACTGGATGCATGCTGCTTCCTGCACCCGTGCAGAATATGTCTACTTTATTGTCTTTCCCGCCGATTTCACCCTGCCCTCAAATTCACCTGGACTATTTCAGACACTTCTCTTCCTCTTCTGGACCTCCCTGTCTCCATCGCAGCAGCCAAACTATCCACCAATATTGATAGTAAGCTTCTATTTTATTCCCCACAGAGAAAGGTAGGTGTCTGGAATGTGCTGCCAGAGGTAGTGGCGAAGGCAAGTACCATTGAGAAGCGCTTAAATAGAGACATGAATAAGCAGAGAACATGGGACATGGACCAAGTGCAGGCAGAAGGAATTAGTTTAATTAACTATCATCAGTTTAAATAGTTCAGAACAACATCATGGGCCAAAGGGCCTGTTTCTCTGCTACATTCTATGTTCTATGTGAATTTTTTCCCAATCTGATCAATTTCCCAGAAGATTTATCCCAAAAGCGCTCACTGGTTATTGAAATAATTGAATAAAAGATCTTCAGTGAGCTATCCGGTGAAGTACGACTTTTGTATGCTGAGCAATAAATTATCGTACCACTTGGAATTTTTCAGATTCTTTGCACCAGCAATCAGGATTGAAGGCCAATATCTCACGTGGAACCAACGACTCAACACTGAAGTTTATTTGTCGCGTGTGCATCGACGTGCACAGCGAAAAGCATCAGTTGCGTTAACAGCCAACACACCCGAGGGTGTGCTGCGGGCAGCCTGCATACGTTGCCACGCATCCCGGAGCTAACACCCAGGTCAGTTGATTTTTTTTGCGTGCTATGGATCTTCCTGGACCTGATACTTTGGAAATAGTAATATTCTTAATGCCTGGCGTGTAATGTCAATGCAACAGCAGCTGTTGCTTTGCTTTACCAGCACCAAACATAGGAGACAGAGCTGAAGTACAGTTATTTCATCTTACTAATGAAACAGTTGGGTATGTATTACATCTTGGAAGGTGACAATACAGTGAGATTAAATGTAAAGTGTTAGATAAATTACTTGGCCACGGGGAACATGATGTACTCTGTGTATCTTTAGAACTGTAATTGTTCCTTACAATGGCTTACTGCTTGTTCAGCACCAGAAAAGTTATAGTGACCACTGCGGAACCATTTAAGAAAGTGGAATATCACAGAGGTCATGGGGTTCCTAGCATTTCTTTGAAATAGATGAATGGACACCTGCAGTCACTTTAACAGCTGTGGGCTAACATCTTTTGCAGAGTTTCTGACTGGTTTGGTAAAGCATTCGGCTGTAAAAGGGAGAACCTGTTTCTTGACCATCCAATCCAGCATCATTGAGTGCTTGACCTCTGTAACGCACTGCTCTGGTACACCAAGGCTGCTTGTAAATTGCTGTAACTTGATTTGCTAATGCTTTTTGTGTGAATGTTTTGAAATTTATAGTAACACTAGGAAAGTTTAAAACATAGAAAACCTACAGCACAATATAGGCCCTTCAGCCTACAATGCTGTGCCAAACATGTACTTACTTTAGAAACACACATAAAAGTTGCTGGTGAACGCAGCAGGCCAGACAGCATCTCTAGGAAGAGGTGCAGTCGACGTTTCAGGCTGAGACCCTTCGTCCTGACGTAGGGTCTCGGCCTGAAACGTCGACTGCACCTCTTCCTAGAGATGCTGCCTGGCCTGCTGTGTTCACCAGCAACTTTTATGTGTGTTGCTTGAATTTCCAGCATCTGCAGAATTCCTGTTGTTACTTACTTTAGAAATTACCTTGGGTTGCCCATAGCCCTCTATTTTTCTAAGCTCCATGTACCTATCCAGGAGTCTCTTAAAGGACTCTTTTAATGATGGGGAATGTGGATTATGAGCATGTTAACTTAATTTCTGCTATCTTATTTGAATTTCTATAGATTCAGGATCAGTTCCTGTGGATTGGAGGGTGGCTAATGTTATCCCTCTCTTCAAGAAGGGAGGAAGAGAGAAAACAGGGAATTATAGACCGGTTAGCCTGACGTCGGTGGTGGGAAAGATGCTGGAGTCAATTGTAAAAGATGAAGTTATGACACATCTGGATAGCAGTAACAGGATCTGTCTGAGTCAGCATGGATTTACGAAGGGGAAATCGTGCTTGACTAATCTTCTGGAATTTTTTGAGGATGTAACTATGAAAATGGACAAGGGAGAGCCAGTGGATGTAGTGTACCTGGACTTTCAGAAAGCCTTTGATAAAGTCCCACATAGGAGATTAATGGGCAAAATTAGGGCACATGGTATTGGGGGCAGAGTACTGACATGGATTGAAAATTGGCTGGCTGACAGAAAACAAAGAGTAGCGATTAATGGGTCCTTTTCGGAATGGCAGGCAGTGACCAGTGGGGTACTGCAGGGTTCAGTGCTGGGACCGCAGCTGTTTACAATATATATTAATGATTTAGATGAGGGAATTAAAAGTAACATTAGCAAATTTGTCGATGACACAAAGCTGGGTGGCAGTGTGAAATGTGAGGAGGATGTTATGAGAATGCAGGGTGACTTGGACAGGCTGGGTGAGTGGGCAGATGCATGGCAGATGCAGTTTAATGTGGATAAATGTGAGGTTATCCACTTTGGTGGTAAGAACAGGAAGGTAGATTATTATCTAAATGGACTCAAGTTAGGAAAAGGGGAGGTACAATGAGATTTGGGTGTTCTTGTACATCAGTCACTGAAAGCGAGCACGCAAGTACAGCAGGCAGTGAAGAAAGCTAATGGCATGCTGGCCTTCATAACAAGGGGAATTGAGTATAAGAGCAAAGAGGTCCTTCTGCAGCTGTACAGCGCCCTGGTGAGACCACACCTGGAGTACTGTGTGCAGTTTTGGTCTCCAAATTTGAGGAAGGACATTCTTGCTATTGAGGGAGTGCAGCGTAGGTTCACAAGGTTAATTCCCGGGATGGCGGGATCTTATTGAAACATATAAGATTATTAAGGGATTGGACACGCTGGAGGCAGGAAGCATGTTCCCGCTGATGGGTGAGTCCAGAACCAGAGGCCACAGTTTAAGAATAAGGGGTAGGCCATTTAGAATGGAGTTGAGGAAAAACTTTTTCACCCAGAGAGTGGTGGATGTATGGAATGCTCTGCCCCAGAAGGCTGTGGAGGCCAAGTTTCTGGATGTTTTCAAGAAAGAGATGGATAGAGCTCTGAAAGATAGAGGAATCAAAGGTTATGGGGATAAGGCAGGAACTGGATACTGATTGTGGATGATCAGCCATGATCACAGTGAATGGCAGTGCTGGCTCAAAGGGCTGAATGGCCTACTCCTGCACCTATTGCCTATTTCGAGGATGGGCACCTCTTCATTTGAAATTGTTTAGAGCAGATGATGTGCACCTCTTTGCTCCAATCAAAACTGGGGAAGCAGTGGAACGCCACGTCCTTCACGAGCAGCTCAGGAAAAACAAGAGAGATCACGGTACTGCTAACTGCACTGAAGCACAGGGCCAGCCAGGAGCTTGGAGGTGATTCTATCCGCCAAATGAGGAGTGTGCTTGCCAAGAGCACATTCCTTCAGTGATGACCACGAGTGCCTGGTATGCCTGTCAACATTAAAGAATATGGCCTCAGCATGTCACTTCTAAAACCAAAGAAGAAGAGCCCGAACACAGCAGCATTCCCATCTTTAATATTACAGACAGTTGTTTCCAGTCTATGCAGGAAACTAACAACTTCATCTACAATCAGTACAATGCGACAAAGACACAATTATTTTAATAATTTTTCTTCCCCCCTATCTGTCATCTTAATAAGGGAAGGTTCAGATTACAGATCTTCATGACTAATGATAACCAACAGGGTGCAGGGGATTTAGAATGTATGCTGTCCTGGACTGCAGTTCAGCCAGTTCATCACTGAATAACTGTAATACCAATCTCTGTGGCCCAGAGGGACAAAAGCATGGACAGAAGTTGCACTGCCTTACATGAAGTTACATTCACTAAAACTTGCAGCCAGGACTCTGCGTTCCTTTGGAAGGGTCTTAGGCGAATGGAACTGATGGGTTATCCTGCAGACAGTGGCTCTGAAGAATAATGGGGGCTTGTTTTATCAACTGGCGGTTGAACTTTGTTAGGTAAAGCTGGATTTTGGACACGTTCAGTGGTCAAAATTACAAAAAGTCAAAATAGCACCTCCAGCCAATGTTGTGTATCGAGTCATCAGTTAAAGTGTTTGTGGACTACTGAAGGCCAGGCAGGTAGTCACAAATAGAAGATGAGGGTCTAAGGATGAGGGAAATCCGTATTTATCTAGTTAGATCATGCAAGCATGTTTGTTTGATCATACATGAACGATGTATGTCATATAATCTCATTCGGTCTGTAATTGTCAACAGTGCTTCTAAGTCTCTTCTTGCTGTTTCATAAATAACTGAATGAACTGGTGACTTGCAGTGCACCCTGAACTCATAACGCCAGGACTTGGCTCTGTTCGCTTCAGATCTGACTGTGTGGCTAAGCACAGCTCCAATGCCGTATTCAAGTTTGCTGATGACACCACTGTCAAATCAAAGGTGGTGATAAATCAGCATTTAGGAGGGAGGCTGAAAATCTGGCCTCGTGGTGCCAGAATAACAACCTCTCACTCACCGTCAGCAAGACCAAGGAGCTGATTATTGACTTCAGGAGGAGGAAACCAGAGGTCCATGAGCCAGTACTCACTGGGAGATCAGAGGTGGAGAGGGTCAGCAACTTTAAATTCCTCAGTCTTATTATTTCAGAGGACCTGTCCTGGGCCCAGCAATTATGAAGAAAGCCCAGCAGCACCTCTACTCTCTTCGGAGTTAGTGGAGATTCGGCATGACACCTGAAACTTTGACAAACTTCCACAAATGTGTAGTGGAGAGTATAATGACTGGCTACGTCACAGCCTGGCATGGAAACACCAATGCCTTTGAATAGAAAATCCTACAAAAGTAATGGATACGGCCCAGTCCATCATGGGTAAAGGCCTCCGCACCACTGGGCACATCTACACGAAACAATCTCACAGGAAAGCAGTATCCATCATCAGGAACCCCAGCCACTCAGGACATGCTCTCTTCTCCCTGCTGCCCTCAGGAGGAAGGTACAGGAGCCTCGTGACTCATCCCACCAGCTTCAGGAACAATTACTATCCCTCAAACGTCAATCAAACTCTTGAACCAAAGGGGAGAATGTCAGTCACCATCACTTGCCCCATCTTTTAAATGTTCCAGAAACCAATGGACTCACTTTCAAGGACTCTTCTCCTCATGTTCTTGATATTTATTGATTATTTATTATCATTATTATTTCTTTCTTGTTGTACTTGCACAGTTTTGTTGTCTTCTGCACGATGGTTGAATGGCCTCTCTGGGCAGCCTTTCATTGATTCTGGTACAGTTATTATTCTATCGATTTATTGCGTATCCCCACAAGAAAATGAATCTCGAGGTTGTATATGAAATATATATGTACTTTGATAATACATTTACCTCGAAGTTTGAACTTTTTGAACTTTGATGTGAAGACAGCTACCACTGAGCTTTCTCAGTAAATACTCTCAAAGCTACCTGTCCATCATGGGTATTTGAATCATGGATAACCCACACTTCTCTTGAACCAGTAAAAAGTTCTAGAGGCAAACTTAGCTTTAAGCCGACATGAATTGTGAAATGAGGAATGGAATCTCACCATTCCCAATGTCCTGAAGAGCCTTTCAATATTCAAGGGTCGGTTGTGACAAGTCAACAGTGGGAGCAGTAACTGGTGGCTTTGTGTTGGAAATGCTTAGTTAAAATACAATTTATTGATGAAAACTATGAAAGCAACTGTGAGACTCTATGGAATATATAGAGTGCATTTATGATGAATTCGATGCTAACAATATAGCTGGGACTGCTAGAAATTTGAAACTGTTTGAAGACTAAGTATTTGTGATGTTAGATCAGTATCAGAAGTTGGACCAAGAGAGAAAAATTGTGATTTCCCTATTGCTGTGCCGTGGCAATAGTGAGACTGCCAGCAGGAAGGGCTCTCCTTGTGATATTGGCACATTCATGCAAGGTGAGCTTGAGAATAATTGACTCTGTTGTGTTTCCTTCATCTGGTACTTATCTAGCTCAGTTTGCCATCTCTCTTCATTTGGTGATATCAACAGTTTTGAATATAATCTCCTTGAATATTAAGCCCAAATCATGTCTGTGGTATTTAACCTGACTACTTCCTTCAAAATACTGGACTATGTGTATAGTGATGGCTTAAGATGGGCAATTCAGGTAATTGTGGCCACTCCTATAATCTTTTTGGTTCAGATGTTAAACTGGGGCCCCATCTGCTGGCTGAAGTGGATGAAAAGGAATCCCATGAAATGATTCAGGTTACTCAGATAATAATTACTCTGACTTCCCCCCTTCCTTTCCAGTCCTGAAGAGGGCCTCGGCCAAAATCGTCAACTGCTTACTCTTTTCCATAGATGCTGCCAGGCCTGCTGAGTTCCTCCAGCATTCTGTGTGTGTTGCTTCGGATTGTAATAGAAAGTAGCCATCATTCCTCTACTTACCAAAAGATTGATAAACCGGAACTTGTGTTGACACCCGTCTGTGACTGGGAACCAATTGACCAATTTGCTTTCCCATCAAAGCAGAAGTACACTTCAAAAGTAATCGGGAGGTGTTGTGGTCCTTTGGGATGCCCTCCAGTCTCCATGAAATGTCACAGATTTACAAATGCCTACTTTAAATTCACAATAGCTTATGAATTGTAGGCATTGGTCAATGGTTTGTTCCCTTCCTTCATTCTGGAGTAAGCAGAGTTTTAAAAATTCAAACTTTCTGTTACGCTGATTACGTTGTCAAATGATAAACTGCTTTATTTATAGTCAGAAATGTACTGCTCCATTCTGCTGTTAAATGGTCATTTCAGGCTCCCTGCATACTGAAATAAATGTCCCAGGTCCCTCACAGGGGATTGAGCCAATACGTTCTAGTCTGCTGTATAACCTGTGAGAGCAAAGTTTCTGGGATTAGACAAGAAAGTGGAATTGAAGCCAGGATCAGCTGGGTGTGATTTTCCTGAATGTTGGAGCAGACTGGAAGGGCAACGTGACCTCTCCCTGCTCCAGTCTCTTTTTGTTCTGCTCAGGTACAATGGCTTTGGTCTTTCTAGTTAACCTGGCATAAATAGTGCCCAGAAGCCAATTAGAAACTGGATATGCAGCGTGAAAGGAAAGGTAATGGAGGAACCACAGCCTGTGAAACACCGTTAAAACCAAAGGCAAAATATGGTCAATTTTCTCCAACTCTAAGGAATCCCAAGAAGCCCCAATGCAGGCAAAGCATTCTATTTCTTAACCTTCCTCCTGGGAAGGCATGGTGATCTTAGGGGCAAAAGTTGTGGAAAGAATACCTTATGAGTTATATAGTACCTGTGTTATAAATGTACAATGGATACAGCAGTATACAAACTGTCATAGTTCACAACTCTTTCTTACACTGCAGTGTGAGATTCTCAAGTCCTTTGCTACAATTCCTACTCATAAAAATATTCCAAAGTTACTGCTGGCCCCTTTGTAACTTCATCACTAATCTTCCTCAGTATACAAAGGAAAGCATCAGTTGACATTCTTCAAAGTTGGAAATGCCACTGTTGCGATTGGTCCATCCTCTTTTCCAAATAGCTTAATTAAGTGAAATCCTGAAGCAAAATGCAAGCTCTGCTTATTTTTTGTTTATATAGTTTCAAAAAATCAGTATGTTGGAGAGGCTGATTCATTGCTGCACTCCAGATGATTTGGCACAAAGTTGCCAGTGATTGTTTTACTCGACTTCCTGTGCAATAGTCCAATTCTTCTCTCACTCGCCCACGCTGCCAGTTCGTGCTACCCTAGTTCCCTAATCCATGCTTCTTCAGAAGGATCTGGAAGGTCAATCAAACTCTCTCGAAGCTGAGCAATGGGATTCTATGCATTGACAGGGCCTCAGTTAACAGCAGAGGGTGATATAGGGAAGTAAGAACAAGACCTTCCACAAAATGCGAGAGATCTGACAGCTTCCAAAGCTGAAACTTCAGTTATCATATAAGTCAAGGCGTTTTACACTTTCAGAATGCTTCTAGTATTTCAGAAATGTTTAACTCAAGACCAAAATGGAATAAATTTGCACAAATTAAGTTAGTAATTAAAAGAAAAATAAATTATAAACAACTGAAAGCCTCTTGAAATAATTAAAATAATTTAAAATAATTCATAAATAAACATCCTGCCACCTATGTAGGACCCAAAAGCAGATTTCTTAGCATAAATGAGGAATCTCAGAAGATCTTGTTCTGCCACTGGATCCCACGAGGAATCCATTTTGGAATGTGTCAGGAAGATATGGACTTGCTAATTCATGGAGGAGTCACAAAATTTACTGGCCCTTATACTGAACAACTAACTTCCTTTAAGGTGTGACTATGCCAGAGCATGTATTTGCTGTAGAGAAACAGAGAAGCAAAAAAACAACGAAGAAGGGTCATGCTGAAGGGTCTCAGCCAGAAAGGTCGACTGATCACTCGTGCAGAATCTGGCCCTCACCTATCCTACTGGTTCTCAGCCATCATTATAAGAACCGCCATCTCCTCTCTGAATGTGGTGGAGCTGGTTGTCCATCCTGTCCAACAATGACAGGAATCCTGTGCGGGAGAGTTTTTAAAGTGGAAAAGCCATTGCCCAGGGGCAGTTCCACTCTCCCGACCTCCGGTCTAGGTCCAGTAGTACAAACAAGGGTCTTTCTTGGTGCAGTGGTTGACCATGACGCCTTCCACAACTTGTCATGCCTTTCGCTCTCCATGGAGCATTGCCGTACCATCTTCCTGACTGTTGGATCTCACTGTAGATCTCATCTGCCCAGTCCGCCAGCACCCTCTAAATACCAATATCCTAAATGATCCTACCGTTCCTGCACTTGTTTTGAATTCGAGACTAATTCCATGGCACTAATTCCCCACAGTTCTCTAGACTCTGATCACCAACCTACAATCCCCAGACTGATGCCACAACATATTAATTACTCTTTCATCCCAACCCTCAAACACCTCCTTTGCTGACCACATAAACCCTCAGCCCATCAGTATAATATTAACAAAACCCCCACTTCCCTGTCACAATTCCTGAACCCCACAATCTTAATGTAACTGAAGTTCGTGGCACACCTGGGTGTATGAAGGAAAGTCCTTTGATTGTGCAAGGCCTATTAAGTAGCACGAGGGATTTCAATTACACACACTACTGGATTTTGCAGTAATAGGCACCTGAACAAATATTCTTTGGTCCATCTTGAACCCTCCATTTAACAGATCTCAGGCAGCACAAGTAAATATCTGCACTTGAAAGTTTAGGTTGTTACATTCTGGATTTCCCTCAAGGATTTATTGTATCCTGTAAACTTTCGAACTGAAACATTATGGAAATAATTTCCATAAATTACATATGCTAACTGCCTTTTTTTGTGACGATAAAATAGCAGGAATGCAAATATTAATTCTCATCATGCACTTATCTAATCTATAACTGTGATATCATAGAAACATAGAAAACCTACAGCACAATATAGGCCCTTTGGCCCACAAAGTTGTGCCGAACATTCCTTACCTTAGAAATTACTAGGGTTCCCCATAACCCTCTGTTTTTCTAAGCTCCATGTACCTATCCAAAAGTCTCTTAAAAGACGCTATCGCATCGCCTCCACCACTGTTGCCAGCAGCCCATTCCACACACTCATCACTGTCTGCATAAAAAACTTACCCCTGACATCTCCTCTGTACCTACTCTCAAGCACCTTAAACCTATGCCCTCTTGTGGCAGCCATTTCAGCCCTGGGAAAAAGCCTCTGACTATCCACACATTCAATGCCTCTCATCATCTTATACATTTTATATCCTAAACACTAGCCTAGTAAAACACTTCCATGTACACATTGGAATGCTAGAGTGCAGATCAGGCCTGTCAAAAGTTCCCTGAAGATGTATAAACTCACTATTTGTGTATATAGGTTAAAAAGTAGTGGCTCCATATTTAAGCATGAAATAATATAGTTCTCTCCTACTACATTAAGCACTCATTACAAATCATCTTCTTCATTTCCCAGGTGCTTTCTCCAGATTATTTCTTTGTCAGTTTGTAGGCTACTCAAAGTCAAAAGAAAACATTTTGGGCCACCTGGTTCTTTCATCAGTCAGTTCATTACCACAAAAAATCGAGAAACAGCTCCCGTCCATTCTAATTTAATTATGTGCAGAAAACTTCCTCCTTTGTTGACTTTGCAAAGAAAGCTTGGCATCAAAACTGAGCCTTGAGCTGAATTTGATGAATTTAAATTGATTGAAAAAATGTTAATTTATCCCTGCAGCTTTTACAGCAAAATTGCACAATGTTAATGGTTAAAACAAACTTGTTTTTATCAGACACTACAGTTTTTGCACCTAAGACCCAGATGCTACCTGTATACTTCCTTATGGGAGATCTTTGGCCATCTGTATAAACTTGGCATGTTTCATATAATTAACAGATGAGTAGTCCATTGTTAACCTATCTCACACTTAAAGAATGCTTCAGTCAATCACAGAATGATATGTGACCCATAAATGTGTGGCCTGTGGCCTGTGACCTGCTTGGAATGGAGGTGACCTAGCGGTCCAACACATAAAGGTTTGTTCCAATCAATTACAGTCTCTTAAAGACCAAAATAGCAAATGATTTTTTTTTTTCAGATCGATTGTAGTCAATGAAAGAAATACAAAAATTCAGACTATGTTATGCAAAATACAAAAAGACCAAGAAAAATATCTTTCCTAAAACTGTAGGAAAATACAAATAAACTGTGCTGCAATTAACTGGAGCCAATGTATATACTGAACTGCACCTAACCCACTGATGAGGGCACAGGAAGCATGTGGAAATCTGCCGTATTCCTTCAATGAAAACTTTTATTTTGCATGAAAAACAATATAAGTAGAAGTACTAGAGATTTAATTTCTTTAAGGATTCTGATTATTTTAAATAAATTTTGAAAGATGACTTTTATTCTGTGAAATGACTATCTGAATTCAATTACACAGTTTTACACAAAATGCAAATGTTAAAAATAGGATCATGATCTCAACTGATAAAGCCTACCAACAATTCCAAGTTAAAATAATGACTGACTCAGTAGATGACACCTTCCAGGATATCCCCCCTCCCTTTCTGCAGCTGTGATACCATCCGTGATTAGCAATGCCCCAGCCCTGCACCCCCCAACCACCACCGGTTTGCCTCCCATCCCTGTTGAAACATCTAAATCCTGGAACATAAAGCAGCCAGATCTGCCCTTGAGACATCCAAGTCTCCGTTACAGCCATAAGATTGTAGTTCCACGTACTGACTATCAATTCATCACCTATAGTCTTCATACTTACCACATTTCACATTTCAACGCATCCAACAGACTGCATTTGTGCCCTATCTACTACTTACCATTCCTTGCGGTCTCCCTGCATGCTGCATCTGTCCTTACACCAAATACTTCATCATCTGACCTAATACTCTGTTTCCCATTCCCCTGCCAACCCAACTTAAACCCTTCCCAATATCTCTAGCAAACCTACCTACAAGAATATTAAACGTTTAGAATTCAGGTGTAACACATCTAGGGAGGCATGTACAGGTCATTAGCTTCCCCAGAAGAGATCCCAATGATCCACAAATCTGAAACCCTGCCCCCAGCATCAATGCTTCAGCCACACATTCATTTATCAGATCATCCTATTCTTACCCTCACTGGCACATGGCACAGGCAGCAATCTAGCGATTATTACCCTTGAGGTCTTGTTTTGAGCTTCCTTCCCAACTCCCTACATTCATTCTTCAGGACCATTATCTCCTTTCCTAGCTACGTTGTTGGTACCATGAGTTCTGTCTGCTCACTCTTTCCCTTCTCTGACCCTGGTACCTGGGAGGCAACGTAACACCTATGAGTCTCATTGTCACCCACAGAATCTTGTGTCTGTTCTCCTAACCAAAGAATCCCTCTTCACTTTTGCCCTTCTCTTCTCCCCACTTCTGTGCTACTGAGCCAGACTCAGTGCCAGAAATCTGGCCACTGTGGCTTTCCCCTGGTAGGTCATCCACCCCAACAAGTGAAGACAAGATAAGCCAGCAGAACTTAGCTGCAAATATACCAGGATTGTTTTCTTGGGTGAATTCAACTACCCTAATATTGATTGACACCAATTTACTACAAGAGGTTTAAATAGGGCCAAGCTTATTAGGTGTGTCTAGGAAGAATTCCTGGCACAGTATGTACCATGTCGACTAGAAGAGACGCCATACTGGATGTAGTACTTGTCAATAAACCTGGTCAGGTGCTAGATCTCTTGGTGGGCGAGCACAAAATAGTGACCATAACTCCTTGACCTTCAGCATAGCCATGGACCAGGGATAGGAGCAGGCAGTATGGGAAAATATTTAATTAAGGGAGAGTTAATTATGATGGTATTAGGGAGGAACTTGGGAACAAATGTTCTCAGGGAAATGCAGAGCAGAAACATGGATGTTGTTTAGGGCCACTTGCATGGGGTTTGGGATGGCTTTGTCCAGAGAGACAGGGTAAAGACGGTTGAGTAAAGGAACAAGAGATGTGGAACATTTAATCAAAAATTAAACACACTTAAGGCTTAGGAAGCAAAAATCTGACAGGGCTTTTGAGAATTAGAAAGCATCCAGGAATGAGCAGAAGAAGGGATTTAGGAGAGCTAGAAGGGGACATAAGAAGGCCTATCCGAATAGGATTAAGGAAAATACAAAGGTGTTCCACACATATGTGAAGAACAGGAGGTTGAGCAGATGTAGCTAGGACCACACAGAGATAAAGAAGGCAACCTGTGTCCGTGGGTGGAGGAGGTAGGGGAGGTCCTTAATGAATACTTTTCTTCAGTGCCCACCAGGCAGAGGGACTTTGACAAATGTGAGTGCAATGTAGAACAGGTTAAAGTGCTAAGAAAGAGAAACAGTGTTGAAGCTTCTCAAAAACATGCTCCGAGGCCGAATGGGAAAAGACTGCTGGGGTATTGACAATGATCTTTGTACACCTGCTGGCCACCAGAGTGGTACCAGAGGACTGGAGGATAGCACTCTCGTTCCATTGTTCAAGAAAGTCAATAGACATAATCCTGGGAATTATAGACTCGTGCATCTTACATCAGTGGTGGGGCAAACTAATAGAGAGGATTCTTAGAGGTGGAATCTACAAGGATTTGGAGAAGGCTCGTCTGATTGGGGTAGGCAGCATGGCTTTGTGAGGGGCAGGCCATACCTCAGGAGCTTGGTTGAGAATTTCCAGGAGGTGACAGTACAAATAGACAAAGGTGGATGTGGTGTGTGTGGATTTTAGTAAAATCTTTGACAAGGTTCCACATGGTAGGCTCATTCAGAAAGCCATGAGGTATGGGATTCCTGAAAACTTGGCTGTGCAGATTTGGAATCTGCTTGCTGACATAAGCAGAGAGGGTGGTGACAGATGGAGTATATTCTGCCTGGAGGTCGGTGACTAGTGGTGTTCTGCAAGAATCTGCTCTGGAACCC
Organism: Mobula birostris; assembly: GCF_030028105.1. Taxonomy (NCBI): domain Eukaryota; kingdom Metazoa; phylum Chordata; class Chondrichthyes; order Myliobatiformes; family Myliobatidae; genus Mobula; species Mobula birostris. Next base: position 93,115,894 of record NC_092372.1, on the reverse strand, counting down.
CTGCTCTTTGCGAGTTTTATGAATGACTTGGCTGAGGAAATGGAAGGGTGTGTGGGTAAATTTGCAGATGACACAAAATTTGATGGTGTTGTGCACAGTGTGGAAGGTTTTAGTAGGTTACAATGCAATGTAGAAAGGGTGCAGGCCTGGGCAGAGAAGCGGCAGATGGAGTTCAACCGTGACAATTGTGAAGTGATACTATAGTCAGAGCACAAGGTTAACAACAGGATTTTTAACAGTGTGGATAAATGGAGAGATGTTTGGGTCTAGGTCCATACATCCCTCAGAATTGCCTTGCAAGTTTATAGGGTTGTTAAGAAGGAATCTTTCGTGCTGGCCTTCCATGAGAAGATTAAGCTCAAGAGCCATGAGGTAATGTTGCAGCTCCATAAAACTTTGGTTAGGCCACACTTATTGTATTGTGGTAAAGTATTTCTGGTAATCATATTCTAGGAAGGATGTGGAAGCTTTCGAGAAGATGCAGTGATGAATTACCAGGATGCTGCTTGGATTAGAGAGCATGTCTTATGAGAATTGACATGCTAGGGATTTTCTTTTTACAGCAACAGAGGTGACTTGATGGAGGTGCATAAGATTATGAGAGGCAGAGATAGAGTGGACAGCCAGCACCTTATTCCTAGGGTGGCTATGGCCAATATCGGAGGGCATGCACTTAAAGAGAATGGAGGAAAATTTAGGAGAGCTGTCAGAGACAGGCTTTTACACAGTGATTAATCTGGTCTAGTGACTTATCTACCTTCAGATCTTTCAGCTTCCCAAGCACCTTCTCCATGGTAGTAGCAATTACACTCACTTCTGCCTCAATACTCTCTTGAATTTCTTCCATGTTGCTAGTGTCTTCCACAGGGAAGACTGATGCAAAATACTTATTCAGTTCATCCAACATCTTGTTGTTGCTCATTCTCTCCAGCATAATTTTTCAGCAGTCTGATGTTCAAACTAGTTTCTATTTTACTCTTTATATACTTGAAAATACTTTTGGTATCCTCTTTTATATTACTGGTGAGCTTGCCTTCATATTTCATTCTTTCTCTCCTTTTGCTTTTTTAGTTGTTTTCTGCAGTTAGTGCCACACTATTATAGTTTGGGGCATTGGAGTTCGGGGTTCAATTCCAGCGCCCTCTGTCAGAAAATTTGTACTATCTTCCCGTGAACATATGGGTTTCTTCTGGGTGCTCCGGTTTCCTCCCATAGTCCAAAGACGTACTGGCTAGTGAGTAAATTAGTCATTGTAAATTGTCCTGTGATTGGACTAGTGTGAAGTGGGGCGGTGGGGGGGGGGGTGGTGTTGGTGGCTCATTGAGCTGGAAGGGCCTGTTCTATGCTTCATCTCTAAAGAAATCATATACCCTCTTATCTATTCTTATGTTCTCTTTGATTTCCCATGGTTGCCACATCCTCCCTTTAGAACATTTCTTCTTCTTTTTTGAACTGATACTGTGTCTTCTGAATTACTCCCAGAAATTTCAGCCATTGCTGTTCTGCTATCATCCCTGCTAGTGTCCCCTTCCAATCAACTTTGGCCAGCTCCTCTTTCTTGCCTCTGATTTTAACTTCTCTCTCTCTCAAACTGCAGGGTGAATTTTATTATGTTATGATCACTGGCTCCTAAGGGTTCCTCTACCTCACACTCACTAAACAAATCTGGTTCATTACACAAAACACGATCCAGACTTGCCTTTTCTATTCTTTTCACAAGCTGCTCTGAAAAACCACCTTGTAGACATTCTACAACTTCCTTCTCTTGGGATCCAATATCAACTTGATTTTCTCGATCTACTTGCATATTGAAATACCCCATGACCATTGTAAGACTGCTCTATTTATATGCGTTTTCTACCTCCCATTGTACTTTGTACCCCTCATCCTGGCTAGTACTCGGAGGCCTGTATATAACTCCCAAAAGGATACTTTCACCCTTAACTCTGCTCACAAGGATTCTACACCTTCTGATGCCATATCACTTCTTTCGAAGGATATGATTTCATCTTTTATTAACAAAGCCACCCCTCTCCCTCTGCCCACCTGTTTGTCTTTTAGTGTCACTTACCCAAATATTCAATTTATCAACTTCTTTTCTTGGTGAATCTTTATTGCTGCGAGCAGAGTCATAGAAAAGTGGAAAGAAAATATGTACCGACTAACATTTAACACTATTATCAAAGCAAAGATAAATGACTGTTAGGAAAAGCTAAAATTGAAAGCGGAGCCGATCAGCTTACACACTCACTCATGTTGCCAAAAGTTCTATGATCTGTTACCATCAAGACAATTCCAGCACTGAGCATTAATTCTTGGAAGAAAAGGTGGAACTGTAAGAAACAGTACACGTATTTACGTAAATATAAAACATTATTTAATTTTAAATTATGTTCTAAAACGTTCTTAAAAACAACACAAATGGAACATAATAAGTTTCAAAAGCCTATTTTTGATCTCTGCCCCTGACAGCTCATTGATTCTGACTGGAAACATATGTTAGAATTTGTTTTGGTATACCGAGGAAGAACATCAGCTCATGTTCGTAGTCCTGATGGATATTCAGTGGCCTGTGGAAATGTGGAGCAAATGGCTCTCAGGTTTTAGCATATCCGTAATCGTGCACATTACACATAAGCTGTGAGGTCTGTGGTTTATATTGAATAAGAATGCGGATTTACACAAGGTGAAAGAAAACTTCCAGTGAAATGGACCTGAATATCTTCCGGTTTTAGGGAGGTAAACTATGTTTTTAAATATTTTCAACTGTTTCTTAGCTCATACTTTAGAATAAACTTTGCCGTCTGATTAATAAACAGATTAATGCTCCTTTCTGTAATTTATCCATAAATGGCACACTTTCATTTATGAGATGGGTGTGCCATTAAACATTAATATTCGAAAGTTGCCTATGTGTTGCTATAAATAATAGGCATCCGTTAGTCTCATGAGACAATGGATTTGCGCCTTGGAAGGTTTCCAGGGTGCAGGCCTGGGCAAGGTTGTATGGAAGACTGGTAGTTGCCCATGCTGCAAGTCTCCCCTCTCCACGCCACCGATGTTGTCCAAGGGAAGGGCATTAGGACCCATACAGCTTGGCACTGGTGTCATTGCAGAGCAATGTGTGGTTAAGTGCCTTGCTCAAGGACACAACATGCTGCCTCAGCTGAGGCTCGAACTAGCGACCTTCAGATCACTAGACCGACGCCTTAACCACTTGGCCACACGCCAACTGTTGCTATAAACTTCACAAAAGTCTCATCGCTGTCAGCCTGATTAGAACCAGGTTGCTGCATTATGCAAAAGATACTAACTAAACCTTGTATTGATGTTTAGGACTTGTAAACATTAGTGTAAATATCCTTTTACAAAACTAATAAGTATTCTGTGCCAAAGAAGAACTCAGCAGCATCAGTGGAGGCAAAGGGTGAGAGGGAGAAGAGGTGAGAAGGAGAAGTGAGGTAGGTGACAAAGATAGGATTTGAGCTGAAAGGTGCAGGAGGAACTCAGCAGGTTAGACAACATCTATGGAAGGAAGAAAACAGTTGACGTTTTGGGCTGAGATTTTACATCAGGGTTCAGCGGGTTCTGATGAAGGTTCTCAGCCTGAAATGTCAACCATTAATTCCCTTCCATAGATGCTGCCTGACTTGCTGAGTTCTTCCAGCATTTTGATTTCCAGCCTCTGCAGAATCTCTTGTGTTTATGAAATGTGCAGGAACAGATTTAACTAATGGCAGATGCTACAAGAATCTCTTTTGTCATGTAGATGGTCTCACCTACTCACTTTTATGCTAGTAATGAAAGAATTCATGAGTCTATGTCCAGTATGCTGGATATTGCTCAGATGCCGGAAATCGCAGAGCGACATGCACAAACTGCTGGAGGAACTCAGCAGTTCAGCCAGCATCTATGGAAATGAATGAACAGTTGATGTTTTGGGCTGATGAATCCTGAATAAGGTTCTCAGCCTGAAACATAGACTGTTTATTCCCTTCTGTCAATAACATCAGCAGCAGGTGGGCAGAAACTGTGCATTTGCTTTCTTTTAAATACATTAGGATAGGATGGTTTCTGATCAGTGTTCACTAAAAACCTACATAGTACGTGCAGGAGTCAGCCATTCAGTTCCTCAATGCCATTCCATTAAGATCAAGGCAATCTGCTCTACTCCGGCAATTTTCCACTCTCTTGCTTATCAACAATCTAGCTAACTCTCCCTTAAAAATATTTCAAGGTTTTGCTTTCACAACCCTTTGAGGAAGAGATTTGACCAAGAGAAAAAATAATTGCCTTGCCTTTGTCTTAAATGGGCGATCACAAGTTCTAAATTCTCCCTCAAGGGGAAATTTTCCCTCCATGTCCATTCTACCCTGACCAATATGTTTCAAATAAATCCCTTCTCACCTCTCCTCAATTCCAGCCTGTCCCACCTTTCCTTGTAAGTCAACTCATCTTTACCAGACATGTTAAGTTAAAGACCTCCTTATTAATTAGTTCTCTTTCAAGCTTGTATAAATGAAGGGACATAGAGCCTGCCGAATTCTGGGACAAAAAGCAATCAGGTACAATTGGCGAAATGGGTGAAATCTGCCTTAAGCATAACTTTTTCTTTAAATTCTGAATCTTTTTGTAATTTGTACGAGGGATGATTGATAAGTTTGTGGCCTAAGGTAGAAGGAGTCAATTTTAGAAAACCTGGCACATTTATTTTTCAACATAGTCCCCTCCTACGTTTACACACTTGGTCCAGCGGTCGTGGAGCATACGGATCTTGGACCTCCAGAAAGTGTCCACAGCAGGGGTGATTGATACGTTCGTGGCCTAAGGTAGGAGGAGATGAGTTACACAGCTCTCGTTACATGCACATGCAGTTCAACTCTTTGAGTGATTATGCAGAAAGTTTGAAGTTAATAACTCATCTCCTTCTACCTTAGGCCACGAACTTATCAATCACCCCTGATGAGCTATTACCTGATGAGTTATTAACTTCAAACTTCCTGCATAATCACTCAAAGAGTTGAACTGCATGTGCATGTAACGAGAGCTGTATAATTCATCTCCTTCTGCCTCAGGCCACGAACGTATCAATCACCCCTGCTGTGGACACTTTCTGGAGGTCCAAGATCCATATGCTCCACGACCGCTGGACTAAGTGTGTAAATGTAAGAGGGGACTATGTTGAAAAATAAATGTGCTAGGTTTTCTAAAATTGACTCCTTGTACCTTAGGCCATGAATTTATCAATGACCCCTCAAGCAATAAATTCAGCAAAGCCAAAGCCAGAACTCTTAAGCTAGGGTTTCAAACTGTTGGTAGAGACTAACTGAGTAATGCATCACAACAGGATGATGGTTAGAATGATTAAGGAGTGGTGCAGGTAACAGCACTGACATGTATAAATATCCACACCTGAAACAGTACAAGGCACTTGAATGAATTGTAGAATCATCAGCAGGTGGGTGGAAATTCTGCACCAGTTGATTACTTCAGAAACCATGACAACTTGAAATTAGCTATGATAAAAGCAAAGAAACTAACAAGCTGTAAAGCCCTCAGTGGAATTGGCTACTGAGGCAAAACTACAGTCAATTTAAAATAGAAATAAACAGAACTGTAGAAAGACAGGACATGCTAACTTAAGAGTTAATACCTACTGGAGGAAAATCATCAAAATGTAGCAAATTATGCAAAATTTTCAACACAACAGTATGAGAACAGCTGTATAACATTTAGTAGATAAACCCTCCAGTCACATTGCATCTATACCAAAAATTAAGATCTTCAGTAACAATTGCTGGCTTCCATTGAAACAAAGCAGCATGTCAGAGCTGCATTTAGTGATAGAGGTGTCAATGATTCTGTTTGTACAGTGCATTTTAGATGCCAAGAATTTGGATCCATTAGTGCCCGTTTTGAAAGGCAAGCATTGAAAGATTCTTTGCGCATGTTTTGCAGTGTTTCTGCCTATCACTCTCAGAAGGCCCAACTGCATTGAAACTGAGCTGGTCTGTTCCAGTCATGATCCATGTTAGCTTGGTGGCATCATCCTGTGGTTATGTGAAAAAGAGAAATGGTGGAAATACCCATCAGATCTGTCAGCATTTATAAATAGAAGAGGCAGGTTATGAAACTATACGTGGCAGACCTAGAATAGAACCAGCATTTAGTCAGATGAGAGAAACAGGGAACGGACACAAGAAAGAGTTCTTTAATGATTCCAACAATGCTTATTTGAAAACTCGGATTAGTGAAATAGTGAGATAGCATTAAAAGAAACAAAAATGGCCAGATTAAGAATAAGATCCGCTCAGATTTGCTCCTTCTCCACACATTCTCCTTCTTTCTAAACTCTTCACATTTCTGCTTGCATTGACCTTCCTCAGTCACAAAGTATATTTCAAAGTCTTTGCCTTTGATTTCACAGCAGCTTCCTATTAAGCTGGTCTTTCTTCTCCGTGACTGCTGTGCTTGTTGATCCTCTCCTCCCCTTCACATGTTCTTTCCTGACTTGCTGAAATGCCTCTGCATCTTTCAGTCATTAAGTTTCAAGAAGAGTTTCACGCCTAAAAGTCATATTTTTTTCTTTTTGTACGTTAACTACTCAGCTGTCTATTTCTCAGTAGTGTTTTTCTCTTAGTTTTTTTTTGATTTGGTTACATTTTAAACTTTGTAATTATTTAATTGATTTTTATAGTTTCAGATACTTTTGAATATCAATCATTCTGAAACATTCAATGTCTTCTGACAACCGTCACAATGGAATAGGCAGGGCTCATGCTTTAAACGTCTGACAAGGTTTCCTTATTCTGCTGTGGTGGGTTGGGTTTGTTCTACCCCTCTGCTGAGTAAGGCAGCCGATACTGCCACTGCACAGGACTTTGGCACTGAAAATCAGGCCAGTATCTAACAGCTGGCTGTCACCAGGGCATGGTTAAACATTTTTGAGTGACAAATGAGGGTATCTTGTCACTGGCCCTTGATCATATTGTTACTTTGCCAGTGTCTTCATTAGGGGATGTTAGATATATTGTTCTTTCATTTGATTACAAACATAACGAATATTCTGGGATCCTTTTATAATATGGGCAAGCTCCCACTAGTATTAAATGCTGCCAATGGCGTGCGTCTCAAATAGTCTCTGACAGCCAAGATCAGCTCCTACCCTTCAAGTGTGGCTTAGCCACTAAGCCCGGCAGAACCATTTCCACTGACAGGAGAAGGGGCAGAGTTGGGTTACTGGCACATTAAAACCAGACGCTTCAGGCAGATGGGGCTCATCAGCCGTGGTTGGCAGCCCATCCAGAAGAAGGAAAACTCTGATCTCAAGCTTCCACTGCCTTGCAGCTATGGGGAAGGCCTCAGGAGTAAACCCTGAGAGAAAAATCCAGAGCTGGAGTCCCTAACACAGTCCTACGTTGAGTTTAACACTGAATAGTGACTCCTATGATGCTGCTGGTGCCGAACTGTATCAGTCTCTGCTGTTACTTTGGGGTTCATCAGATGCACGGAGAGGGGGAGCTTGCTACATGGGCAACAGCTTGCTCTCCATATTGTACTGCCCAGGCTTGTGTATCCAGACCACAATATCCATGGTTAACCCTGACTGATGGAGGCCTCAAATACAAACACCAATGTTCAGTCATAATCTTTTGCTCATTTCCATTTTACATCATAACATCAGGAACGTTTCTTCACCTTACTGAAGGAGAAAGTTTCAGCACGCATAACCCAACTAAACTTCATTTTCAGGAGGGAACTGGAAAAACAATGTCTGGAACACACACAAGACACCAGAGGAACTCAGCAGGCCAGGCAGCATCTATGGAAAAGAGTACAGTTGACATTTCAGGCCGAGACCCTTCAGCAGGACTGGAAAAATGCTGGGGAGTAGATTTAAAAGGTGGGAGGCGGGGAGGCCAAATCCAAGGCCTACTCTATTGTCGAGATGAGGCTGCAATCAGGTTGGAGGATTAACACCTTATATTCCGACTGGGTAGCCTCCAACCTGATGACATGAACATCGATTTCTCAAACTTCTGGTAATGCCTCCCCCACCACCATTCCCCATCCCCTTTTCCCTCTCTCACCTTATCGCCTTACCTGCCCATCGCCTCCCTCTGGTGCTCCTCCCCCCTTTTCTTTCTTCCATGGTCTTCTGTCCTCTCCTATTAGATTCTCCCTTCTCCAGCCCTGTATCCCTTTCACCAATCAACTTCCCCAGCTCTTTACTTCACCCCCTCCCCTTCCCAGTTTTATCCACCACCTGGTGTTTCTCTCTTCCCTACCCCCATCTTTTAAATCTGTTCCTCATCTATTTTTCTCCAGTCCTGCTGAGGGGTCTCGGCCCGAAACCTGGACTATTCTCTTTTCCATAGATGCTGCCTGACCTGTGGAGTTCCTCCAGCATTTTGTGTGTGTTCCTTGGATTTCCAGCATCTGCACAATCTCTCTTGTTTGTAAAGACAAAAACTGCATTATTTCAGCAGCCCTTCAAACGAGGACGAAAGATGGTTAGGCTACACAATTAATACCTGACTGAATTTATTAGGCTATCATGCAATATATAATTCTTCTGCCTGTTGTAGTAGACTCCTGTGACTAAACACAGTGAAGATAAAGCCAAGGAGATTAGGCTATGGGTGGCATTGCCTTGAATTCATTGAAAAATTCAACCTGTAATAACAATTATTAAACATTGTGTTGACTACCCGTTGCATTTTTAGACTAAATGAAATTCTTGAGATCAAAGTTAGTTGGTTCTGCTCTAAAATAAAACTTTGAAATTCACAGTCCACTGATGTTGGTTACAAACGTTTGACGTTCATCAGTTCTAACAAACAGCGAGTTCCTCCATACGTGCACTCCCTGCATTCTCACTGCAGAAATACCTGATGAAAGAGCCTGAGTGTTAATCTCAATCATCTTTTTCACTGGAGCTTTATTACAGAGTCATTATTATTAAGTATGCATAAAAATGTCATTCATTCTGAAATCACAGTTCAAAGCTACAGCTGGATTTTATGGTGTTATTAAATAACCTTGTCTAACTTCATTTTGTGTTTCATCAAATCATTCAATTTCAATTATTTAACACATAGAGTAAATTAACAATTTTGGACCACCATAGGGGGTCACTCCTGAGGTCAGTTCAAATGAGCACACCCGTGAGGTATAACAGGGCTGATTTTGAGACTAAAATTTGGATATGCAGTTGCAGCTTATGGAGCAGAACACGTTTAAATACACTTCCTTGTTTATATCAAAAATGCCAATTAGAATGGCATTAACCAGGTTAAGTCAAAAGAGAGATTTAACAAGAATGCAAAAACAGTGAAATATAATATCAAAGAGATTTCCAGTCCAGAGAAAATTAATGTTGTTTACTTTGGTCAGTACTTCCATATGCTTATATACTGGGATTTATAATAACAAGAAATAAAAAAAAGCAAACTCTAGAAAAAATCAGTGAGAAGAACAGGGAAACCAAACTAGGAGTTACACATTTAAACTTTGGTGTGCAGGAGGATCTGGGTGTGTTGGCTAATGAGATGTAAACACTAGGCATGCAGATACAATTAAGATGCCAAGTGTTATATTGACCTTCACTAGAATGTGTTGAGGTCAGGAAGTGTTCTTGTGATCCTACATGCCAAAATAATACTTTGTTTCAAGAACTGAGTACAATTTTAGGTTCCAGAGATAAAGAAGGTAATATTTGCATTGAAGTCATGATATCTACTATTCACTACATTTATTCCTGGGATGATGGGGTTGCCTTATGAAGGAAGATTAAGTACAAATGGGCTGGTGTTAAAGGGAACAATAGATAATGTCTCTGAGATGTAGAGGATTCACAGAACAACAGGGACAAGTCTGTGGCAAGAGTCATTGTTCAAGGATAAGAGTCAGTCATTTATGACTGACATGATAAAATTCTTAAACATAAAAGATTCTGCAGATGCTGAAAATCTTGAGCAATGCACAAAAAATACTGGATAAACTCAGCAAGTCAGACAGTATTTATACAGGGGATTAAACAGTTATCGTTTTGGACCAGGATCCTTCATCAGGACTGGGAAGGAAGGAGACAGAAGCCAGAATAAGAAGGTGGGGGAATAGTTAAGTGTACAAGCTGGCAGGTGGTAGATGAGGGGGAAGGTGGGTGGGCGGGGGAAGGGGGACAGGGGAATAAGTTAGAAGCTAGGAGGTGATAGGTGGACAGGGTGAAGGGCTGAAGAAGAAGGAATCAAATAGAAGGAGATAATGGACCATGGAAGAAAGGGAAGGAGAAAGGGCATCAGAGGGAGGTGATGGGCAGGTGAGGAGAGCAGAACTGAGAGGGTAACCAGAACGGGAAATCAGAAAGGAGAGAAAAGGGGAGGGGTACTAATTACCAGAATTCAGAGAAATCCATGATTGTGCCATCAGGTTGGAAGCTGCCCAGTCAGAATATGAGGTTTTGGTCCTGTTATCTGATTTTGGCCTCATCATGGCAGTAGAGGTCATGGACTAACATGTCAGAAAGGGAATGGGAAGTCAAACTGACATGGGCAACTACTAGGAGATTAGGATTGGGAGACCACTTTGTTGAGGACACGGATTGGGGACTTTCGCTCTTTCCCCAAAAGCCAGGATCTCCCATTAGCCAAAGGAATACTTAGCGTTTAATATCTCTGAGTGTGTACATTTTACAGTAAAAATTGCATCTACATTACTGATAACAATCAACCATTTAAAGCAACCATTTAGGACTGCGTTCAGAAGGGAAAGAAGGCTGGCTATTTTTGGATGAATGTTTCGGTGCAGCTTTAACCAGTATGGCTTTATCGATAAAAATGGACAAACTAATAGAGTTTTGTATTAACCTCTCACCAAGCTCCTTGAATGGGAAAGCTAACATCGAAATAACCAAAGTGTTTTGTCAAAAAATTTCACATTAAAACCTGAGTCTATTTTACCATAACAGCGACACAGATAGTGTCTCACAGCTCTAGTGACCTGAGTCCAGTGGCTCTGTGTGGAGCTTGCATGTTATCCTGTGAAGGTGTGGGTTTCCTTTATGTGCTTCGCTTTCCTCTCACATCCCAGAAGTTGTACTGATTACTAGGTTAGTTGGCCGATAAAGGCGAGTGTTAGAATCTCTGAGCTGTTTGGGGAGAATAGGCTACAGGGAAACGGGACTGTTCTGTGAACCATTATAGACTCGGTTGACTGAGACAGCCTGATTCAGCGGTTGGAGGAAAATGTAAAAATATAAAATGGCAATGCTCAGACAACCGGAAGTACGACACTGATAGACATTAATGTGGGTGGGTGGCACATCACAAGCTGTGGCCATCCAGTGAGGTTTGGCTGACGTTTATTGCGTGTATGAAGTTGTATTCACGGGTAGCAAAGGCAGCTCCTAAGGGGAAATAATTAATATGCCCGATGCTGGGACATCTCCTAAAGCTTCACCAATGTTGTTCATCAAAAGCTTCTAAACGCCAGCCAAGCCAGGGACACACCCAGATACCTAGCATCCTACCAAATTGCCTAAACGCCAGCCAAGCCAGGGACACACCCAGATACCTAGCATCCCACCAAATTGCCTAAACGCCAGCCAAGCCAGGGACACACCCAGATACCTAGCATCCCACCAAATTGCCTAAACGCCAGCCAAGCCAGGGACACACCCAGATACCTAGCATCCCACCAAATTGCCTAAACGCCAGCCAAGCCAGGGACACACCCAGATACCTAGCATCCCAACAAATTGCCTAAACGCCAGCCAAGCCAGGGACACACCCAGATACCTAGCATCCCACCAAATTGCCTAAACGCCAGCCAAGCCAGGGACACACCCAGATACCTAGCATCCCACCAAATTGCCTAAACGCCAGCCAAGCCAGGGACACACCCAGATACCTAGCATCCTACCAAATTGCCTAAACGCCAGCCAAGCCAGGGACACACCCAGATACCTAGCATCCTACCAAATTGCTGCAATCTAGCTCCATATTCATCCTGAAATACCCTTGACTTTAAATCAATATTTCCAAGCCTCTGAAATCTGTTTTACATTGTTCTACGAGCACCACCCCCACACCCTTCACTGATCCAACACGTCCAATCTTTCACTATTAATTTCATCCACACATCAAATTATATGAATCAACTTTTCTATGCTACCTTTCAAATCTAGTAAGAACCACTCCTTTCTATTTAGATGTTATTCTGTTTAATACCGAATTAAACAAGCCATAAAGTTTGGCATGAACAAGTCATCTGTGCTGTGCTATTTGACAACAGATGAACTAAATTACTCTACTCTAACTTGTGTAAATTAATAGTCATATATTTGCCATGATCCTCTTGCTAAACACGACTTAGAAAAAAAAATTCATATTGACTTGATTCTTATTGTAACAAGCATTCATAAAATATTCAGATATGATAATAAAATATTTAGTATTTAGGTTCCTGAGTTATAAATTCTTAATATGTAGTATTCTACCGCCTACAAACAAAATTCTCCAGAGGTCGCCTAATTAACAAGAATGCCATTTATTAAGCTGATGAATTGTAGGGAAAGTATTTGGTAAATTAACACAAACATGTGATCTGTCCCTGAAGGTTCCCATTGTTGTTGCCCTGGCGATGAACATAAACAATGATCTTTTTAAAAAAAAAGTCAGATCAGCAATCATCAATAAATATGAGAAGAGGCAAATGATTGCATGGTGTTGTTTTGTTCTACCAACACTTTATCGGTTGCTGCCCAATAAGTGTTTGCACAATGAGCAAAATTGTTGACTGAGAAAACAGTGAATTCTAGAAAATGCCCAATTTAGACGCAGGGACGTTTCACTGATACCTGCTAACAGAGAGCATATATTCCAGAGTCAGGGTTCTTGTTTCAATAGTGAATTCTAGCACCTGTACCATTAGCAACAAATACAAGCTCATAAAAGTCATCAGACCACAAGAATAGAATTAGCCCATTTGGCCCATCGAGTCTGTTCTGCCATTTCATCATGGATGATTCATTTCCCTCTCAGCCCCAATTTCCTGTCTCACCCCGCATCCCTTCATGCCCTGACCAGTCAAGAATCTATCAACCTCTGCCTTAGATATACCTAATGATCTGGCCTCCACAGTTGCCAGTGGCAACAAATTCCACATATTCACTAACTCATTGGCTAAAGCAATTCCTCCTCATCTCCATTCTAATTGGATGTCCCTCTATTCTGAGGCTGTGTCCACTGGTCTTAGACTCCCCCACCATAGGAAACATCCTCACCAAATCTACTCTATCAAGGCCTTTCAACATTCAATAAGTTTCAATGTGGTTCCCCCTCATTCTTCTGAATTCCAGTGAATACACGCCCAGAGACATCAAACGCTCCTCATACGATAAGCCTTTCAACCACGGAATAATTTTCATGAACTTTCTTTGAACCATCTCCAATGTCAGCACGTCCTTTCTTAGATAAGTGGTCCCAAAACGGCTCACAATACCCCAAGTGAGGCCTCATCAGTGCTTTGGAAAGTCTCAGCATTAGATCCTTGCTTTTATATTCTAGTCCTCTTGGAGTGAATGTTAATGTTGCATTTGCCTTCCTCACCACTGACTCAACCTACAAGTTAATCTTTGGGGAGTCCTGCACGAGAACTTCCAAGTCGCTTTGCACATCAGAGTTTTGAATTTTCTCTCATTTTATAAAATAGTTTACGATTTTATTTCATCTACCAAAGTGCATGATCATGCACTTGCCAACACTGCCATTTCTATGCCCATTCTCCTCATCAATTTAGCTCCTTCTGTAGCCTCTCTGCTTCATCAACCCTATCTGCCCTTCCCCCTATTTTCATATCATCCACAAACTTGGCCACAAAGCCACCAATTCCATCATCCAAATCACTGACATATAATGTGAAAAGAATCGGTCCCAACACAGACCCCTGTGGAACACCACTAGTCACCTGCAGTCAGCCAGAAAAGGCTCCCTTTATAACAGAAAACAGAAATAAACTAAAGATAGTGTGCAACAGAGATTATAGAAAGAACAGACGGGAGATGAGGCTTAATCAAAGCCAGTGGGATGAGTTACAGGGCAATAGAGGTGTGGTTCAGTTAAAACAGAAAGCAACAAATACTGGACTAAGAGTGTTATATTTGAATGCACGCAGCATAAGAAATAAAATGGACGATCTTGAAATTCAGCTACAGACTGGCAAATATGACGTTGTGGCCATCTCTGAAACTTGGCTAAAGGATGGCTGCCAATGGGAGCTGAATATCCAAGGATATACGGTGTATTGGAAAGGTAGGTTAGCAGGCAGAGGGGGTGGTGTGGCTCTGTGTATAAGAAATAATATTAAATTATTGGAAAGAGATGACATAGGATTGGAAAGTGTAGAGTCTCCATGGGTTGAGTTAAGAAATGGCAAGGGTAAAAGGACCTGAATGGCAGTTGTATACAGGCCTCCAAACAGCAGCTAGGATGTAGATTACAAATTACAGCAGGAGATAGAAAAGGCATGTCAGAAAGGCAATGTAATGATAATTGTTGGGGATTTTAACATGAAAGTGGATTGGGAAAACCAGGTCAGTACTGGACTTCAGGAGAGAGAATTTGTAGAACATCTAAGTGATGGCTTTTTAGAACAGCTTGTTGTTGAGCCCACTAGGGGGTTGGCTGTGCTAGATTGGATGTTGTGCAATGATCTGGAGGTGATAAGAGAGGTGAAGGTTAAGGAACCCTTAGGGAACAGTGATCACAATATGATCGAGTTCACATTGAAATTTGAGAGGGAAAAATAAAATCCAATATGTTGGCATTTCAGTGGAATAAAGGAAATTACAATGGCACGAGAGGGGAACTAGCCGAAGTTGACTGGAAAGGGACATTTGCAGGAGGGATAGCAGAGCAGCAATGGCTAGAGTTTCTGCGAAAAATTAGGGAAGTGCAAGACAGATATATTCCAAATAAGAAGAAATTTTCAAATGGAAGAAGGACACTACCGTGGCTGACAAGTGAAGTCAGAGCCAATGTAAAAGCAAACGAGAGGGTATACAAGGAAGCCAGAAGTAGTGGGAAGATAGAGGATTGGGAAGCATTTAAAAACATGCACAAAGAAACTAAGAAGGTCATTCGGAAGGAAAAGATGAATTATGAGAGGAAACTGGCGACTAATATCCAAGAAGGTACTAAAAGCTTTTTTAAGTATATAAAGGGTAAAAGAGAGTCAAGGGTAGATATAGGACCAATACAAAGTGATGCTGGAGATATTGTAATGAGAGATGCAGAGATGGCAGAGGAACTGAATGTGTATTTTGCATCAGTCTTCACAGTGGAAGACGTCTGCAGTATACTGGACATTCAAGAGTGTCAGGGAAGTGAAGTTTGTGTAGTGAAAATTACGACTGAGAAGGTGCTCAGGAAGCTTAATGGTCTGAGGGCGGATAAATCTCCTGGACCTGATGGAATGCACCCTCGGGTTCTGAAGGAAGTAGCTGGAGAGATAGCGGAGGCGTTAACAATGATCTTTCAAGAATTGATAGATTCTGGCATTGTACCGGATGACTAGAAAATTGCAAATGTGACTCTGCTATTTAAGAAGGGTGGGAGGCAGCAGAAAGGAAACTATAGACCTGTTACCCTGACATCAGTGGTTGGGAAGTTGTTGGAATCGATTGTTAGGGACGAGATTACGGCGTACCTGGAGGCACATGACAAGATAGGCCAAAGCCAGCATGGTTTGCTGAAAGGAAAATCCTGCCTGACAAACCTACTGCAATTCTTTGAGGAAATTACAAGCAGGGTAGACAAAGGAGATGCAGTAGATGTGGTGCACTTGGATGTTCAGAAAGCCTTTGACAAGGTGCCGCACATGAGGCTGCTTAGCAAGATAAGAGCCCATGGAATCACAGGGAAGTTACTAGAGTGGGTGCAGCATTGGCTGGTTGGCAGAAAACAGAGAGTGGGAATAAAGGGATCCTATTCTGGCTGGCTGCCAGTTACGAGTGGGGTTCCACAGGGATCGATGTTGGGACCACTGCTTTTTATGATGTTTGTCAATGATTTGGACTATGGTATTAATGCATTTGCCAATGATACAAAGATAGGTGGAGGAGCGGGTAGTGTTGAGGAAACAGAGAGTCTGCAGAGAGACTTTGATAGTTTAGGGGAATGGGCAAAGAAGTGGTAAATGAAATACAATGTTGGAAAGTGTATGGTCATGCACTTTGGTGGAAGAAATAAATGGGCAGACTATTTAGATGGGGAGAGAATTCAAAATGCAGAGATACAAAAGAACTTGGGAGTCCTTGTGAAAGATACACTAAAGGTTAACCTTCAGGTTGAGTCAGTGGTGGTGAAGGCAAATGCAACGTTGGCATTCATTTCTAGAGGTATAGAATATAAGAGCAGGGATGTGATGTTGAGGCTCTATAAGGCACTCATGAGACCACACTTGGAGTATTGTGTGCAGTTTTGGGCTCTTTATTTTAGAAAGGATGTACTGACATTGGAGAGGGTTCAGAGAAGATTCACGAGAATGATTCCAGGAATGAGATGGTTACCATATGAGGAATGTCTGGCAGCTCTTGGGCTGTATTCCCTGGAGTTCAGGAGAATGAGGGGGGGATCTCATAGAAACATTCCAAATATTAAGAGGCATTAAGAGATTAGATATGGCAAAGTTATTTCCCATGGTAGGGGATTCTAGGACAAGAGGGCATGACTTCAGGATTGAAGGATGTCCATTTAGAACTGAGATGTGGAAAAATTACTTTAGTCAGAGGGTGGTAAATCTGTGGAATTTGTTGCCACGAGCAGCTGTGGAGGCCAAGTCATTGGGTGTATTTAAGGCAGAGATGGATAGGTTCTTGATTAGCCAGGGCATCAAAGGGTATGAGGTGAAAACAGGGGAGTGGGGATGACTGGAAGAATTGGATCAGCCCATGATTGAATGGAGGAGCAGAATCGAAGGGCCGAATGGCCTACTTCTGCTCCTATATCTTATGGTCTTTATACCCACTCTTTGCCTCCTACCAATCAGCCAATGCTTTATCCATACTAGAATCTTTCCTGTAATACCATGGGCTCTTAACTTGCTAAGCAGCTTCAGGTGTGACACCTTGTCAAAGGCCTTCTGAAAATCCAAGCACACAACATCCACCAACTCTCCTTTGTCTATCCTGCTTGTTATTTCTTAAAGAATTCCAACAGGATTGTCAGGCAAGATTTTCCGTTAAGGAAATCATGCCAACTACGGCCGATTTTATCGTGTGCCTCCAAGCACCCCGAAACCACATCCTTAACAATCGACTCCAACATCTTTCCAGCCACCCAGTCCACCATTTCTAAACTATTGTTACCATCCCTGTTTGAGCTTATAAATGAAAAACAGTTCCATAGCAGTAAAACGAAATGGGTGCCATATGCCGTCGGTACTTGAGAATTCTGCTAATCTACAACCAGGAGATGACAAGGCCACCAGTTTGTGAGTTTTCCTTGCATGATTGATTTGACCCATCAGACCAGACATAATGCTAATGAGGATCTGCCAGTGCACAATAAAAGCCATTTTATAAATAATTCAAGACTATGAAACATAACGTACAGTGTGATAAAATACTGGATTTAATTATTTGTGGAATAATGAGACACTTCTGCAATTAAAACTTCAGGTCATATATTCTATGCATAATCTGGATAATTACTTCTAAATGCAAAGATTGAGCAAAACTTAAAATGGAAATTAAAAAACAATCTAGAAAATTGCAGGACCAAGGTACCAAAATACCCTTTATTGAACAAAATAATTCAGAAGCCTCGCAGCTCATGTTATGCTTTAGATAATGATGTCATGGTTAATTTGGTGGTATTCTTCACTACTGAGTGAGCAATAATAAGCTGGAGTTATTATTAGCCACCAGAACTACTGATCATATATTTTATTAAATCAAATTTAAGCTCACAAGCCTTGAAGCATCAATGCCCTAAAATGGGGAGAGGGGGTGGGGGTCATTAAATCCTCCAAAGATGTTTGTATAACAGAATGATACTCTGATTTCTGAGGCTTCTCCAGACTAACAGTACACTGTAAATAGCCATTACCGGTGGAAATTATCCTGAGAGTTAACAATCAAATGGCCCTGCACACTCCTGCTCATAATCATCGGCGTAGATATCAGTTATAGACGCCAACAATAACCCCATGACCCACTCATCTCACAACATTTGTGGAAGATCTGCATTGCTTACGCATTGAAAATAAAGGAAAAAATTCTGTGCATGTTGGATATTGGAAAGAAAAACAAATAAGTACTAGAAATAAGTCAGGCATAACTTTTCATCGGAAACATTAATCCTGCTTTTGTTTTGTTCCACAGACAAAGTCTAGCCTGCCGGTCATTCCCAGAATTTTCTATTTTCCTTTTGTCTTAAGAAATTAAGACACCGACTATATTGAAGGGCATCTGTCAAACACGAAGGCCCAACTCCCACACTTACATAAATAATCCCCTCTTGAGTTCATACAAGTTGCTGTCTACAAGAAAACAGAAGTAAGATGGGAGGAGTGCACTCAATCCTGCCGTTCAATATCGCTGCTTTTCATAGAAACATAGAAAACCTGCAGCACAATACAGGCCCTTCTGCCCACAAAGTTGTTCCTAACATGTCCCTAACTTAGAAATTACTAGGCTCACCCATAGCCCTCTATTTTTCCCTAGGCCCCAACTCCTCTTCTGTGTCTTGTTCAAAAGTTTCAAAGGTACATTGAACGTCAGAGAAATGTATACAATACACATCCTGAAATGCTTTTTCTTTGCAACCATCCACAAAAACAGGCATGCCCCCAAGGAGTGAATGACAGTTAAATGTTAGAACTCCAAAGTACCCCCGCCAAGTTCTCCTCCCTCCCGCGCATAAGCGGCAGCAAACAATGATCCCTCCTCCCCCTACCAGCAACAAAAAGCATCGGCACCCACCACCGAGCACTCAAGCCTGAGCAAAGCAACAGCAAAGACACAGACTTGCAGTACCCCAAAGACTACTCGTTCACCCTGTATTCGACATACCACAGGCTGTTAATGAATTCATAAATTCCCCTTTCAAAATTTTATCTACCTCCACTTTAAATGCCTCTAATTATCTCACCTTCACCAGCCTCCAGAGTAGAACGTTCCAGAGATTTGCATATCTTATATGGAAATATAATGTCAATGAATGCTCTTATTCGAATTATATTGTAAATAATAGAAATAATAAAGTTCCAACAATGAGTGCTGTGATTGGTTCCATCAAGTGGAACTCCACATCAAATCCAGCTTTAACACAATCTCTCGAATCTTACTGTGCCAATTCTGCTAATTATCCATGTCCTTAGGGAAAGCTACGTGTGTGACATCAACAGAACTAACATCATCCACTGCCTTGGTCATTTCTTCAAAGAACTCACTCAAGAAGAAAAAGAATTTCAGGATGTCCATTGTGTCGATTTCTCTGACATTAAGAGTAGCTATTGCATGTTACTGAGCCAGAATCTTGGTTGTCTGAAGTCGTCATGCTTTGACGTTCATAACCCAGAAAGGGAAGAAAACCAGCACAATGTTTAAGCAGTGACTGCTGACACTTCCAGCTTTCCACAGCATATGGCATATTGACTGGCTTGATTCAGAAGCTGTCTTCTTGCGGTTATGAAATAGAGACATATATTCCAGGAAAATGGAAAGCTTTTGTTTAATGCAGCTGGCTGTTTTCTATAAAATCTGAGCATGCTGCCAACTGCTATGAAAAATCATAAATCAGAGGCAACTCTATCCTGTCCAAGCAGCCTATATTACGACCTGTGAGTTACATAGAAACATAGAAAATAGGTGCAGGAGTAGGCCATTCGGCCCTTCGATCCTGCACCGCCATTCAGTACGATCATGGCTGATCATCCAACTCAGAACCCTGTACCAGCCTTCCCTCCATACCCCCCCGATCCCTTTAGTCACAAGGGCCATATCTAACTCCCTTTTAAATATAGCCAATGAACTGGCCTCAACTGTTTCCTGTGGCAGAGAATTCCACAGATTCACCACTCTCTGTGTGAAGAAGTTTTTCCTAATCTCAGTCCTAAAAGGCTTCCCCTTTATCCTCAAACTGTGACCCCTCGTTCTGGACTTCCCCAACATCGGGAACAATCTTCCTGCATCTAGCCTGTCCAATCCTTTTAGGATTTTATACGTTTCAATAAGATCCCCCCTCAATCTTCTAAATTCCAATGAGTATAAGCCTAGTTTATCCAGTCTTTCATCATATGAAAGTCCTGCCATCCCAGGAATCAATCTGGTGAACCTTCTTTGTACTCCCTCTATGGCAAGGATGTCTTTCCTCAGATTAGGGGACCAAAACTGCATACAATACTCCAGGTGTGGTCTCAACAAGGCCTTGTACAACTTCAGTAGTACCTCCCTGCTCCTGTACTCGAATTCTCTTGCTATAAATGCTAGCATACCATTCACCTTTTTCATCACCTGCTGTACCTGCATGCCTGCTTTCAATGACTGGTGTATAGTGACACCCAGGTCTCGTTGCACCTCCCCTTTTCCTGATCGGCCACCATTCAGGTAATAATCTGTTTTCCTGTTTTTGCCACCAAAGTGGATAACTTCACATTTATCCACATTAAATTGCATCTGCCATGAATTTGCCCACTCACCTAACCTATCCAAGTCACCCTGCATCCTCTTAGCATCCTCCTCACAGCTAACACTGCCGCCCAGCTTCATGTCATCCGCAAACTTGGAGATGCTGCATTTAATTCCCTCATCCAAGTCATTAATATATATTGTAAACAACTGGGGTCCCAGCACTGAGCCCCATTAGTCACTGCCTGCCACTCTGAAAAGGTCCCATTTATTCCCATTCTTTGCTTCCTGTCTGCCAACCAATTCTCTATCCACATCAATACCTTACGCCCAGTACCGTGTGCTTTAAGTTTGCACACTAATCTCCCGTGTGGGACCTTGTCACAAGGCTTTTGAAAATCCAAATATACCATATCCACTGGCTCTCCCCATCCACTCTACTAGTTACACCCTCAAAAAATTCTATGAGATTCGTCAGACATGATTTTCCTTTCACAAATCCATGCTGACTTTGTCCGATCATTTCACCGCTTTCCAAATGTGCTGTTATCACATCTTTGATAACTGACTCTAGCAGTTTCCCCACCATCGATGTTAGGCTAACCGGTCTATAATTCCCCGGTTTCTCTCTCCCTCCTTTTTTAAAAAATGCGGTTACATTAGCCACCCTCCAATCCTCAGGAACTAGTCCAGAATCTAAGGAGTTTTGAAAAACTATCACTAATGCATCCACTATTTCTTGGGCTACTTCCTTAAGCACTCTGGGATGCAGACCATCTGGCCCTGGGGATTTATCTGCCTTTAATCCCTTCAATTTACCTAACACCACTTCCCTACTAACATGTATTTCCCTCAGTTCCTCCCTCTCACTGGACCCTCTGTCCCCTACTATTTCCAGAAGATTATTTATGACCTCCTTAGTGAAGACAGAACCAAAGTAATTATTCAATTGGTCTGCCATGTCCTTGCTCCCCATAATCAATTCACCTGTTTCTGTCTGTAGGGGACCTACATTTGTCTTAACCAATCTTTTTCTTTTCACATATCTATAAAAGCTTTTACAGTCAGTTTTTATGTTCCCTGCCAGTTTTCTCTCATAACCGGTTTTCACCTTCTTAATTAAGCCCTTTGTCCTCCTCTGCTGAACTCTGAATTTCTCCCAGTCCTCAGGTGAGCCACTTTTTCTGGCTAATTTGTATGCTTCTTCTTTGGAATTGATTCTATCCCTAATTTCCCTTGTCAGCCACGGGTGCACTACCTTCCTTGAATTATTCTTTTGCCAAACTGGGATGAACAATTGTTGTAGTTCATCCATGTGTTCTCTAAATGCTTGCCATTGCATATCCACCGTCAACCCTTTAAGTGTCATTTGCCAGTCTATCTTAGCTAATTCACGTCTCATACCTTCAAAGTTACCCTTCTTTAAGTTCAGAACTTTTGTTTCTGAATTAATTATGTCACTCTCCATCTTAATGAAGAATTCCACCATATTATGGTCACTCTTACCCAAGGGGCCTCTTACGACAAGATTGCTAATTAACCCTTCCTCATTGCTCAAAACCCAGTCCAGAATAGCCTGCTCTCTAGTTGGTTCCTCAACATGTTGGTTCAAAAATCCATCCCGCATACATTCCAAGAAATCCTCTTCCTCAGCACCTTTACCAATTTGGTTCACCCAATCTACATGTAGATTGAAGTCACCCATTATAACTGCTGTTCCTTTAGTGCACACATTTCTAATTTCCTGTTTAATACCATCCCCAACCTCACTACTACTGTTAGGTGGCCTTCTTCCAGACGTTATATATAAATTTAATTAACTTATGACATAAGGAATGAATTTACACTCTTGGAATCAGTAGCCACTGATCCTCAAAATTGAGAGTAAATAATAAAATCTATAGCTGGTGACAAATGACTACCAACCAATTATAAACAGACGCTAATGCAAAGTCTGTGCCAAATTAGGTTTTCTGTAAAAGTACGTGGTGCTAAACAGAGGGAAATGACCCCAGAATAGGGCTGGTGCACTCTGAAAATTATGCCGCCATTAACAGATGACAGACATTCACCATCACAAGTCACAGACATGCCATTGTGTAGCAAATGTAAAATGAAGAATAATTTCTGAGGGTAGTCAAATTTAAGCAGGACTTTCTGCAGTCCATCCTGACTGACAGTAAGTTACATGGTGCACACAAGCCGTGATTCTAACCGATGCATCCATACCAGACCAATCCCAGTGCGCGTCAGTATCACCCAAGGCCATGCCATCCCTGTTGCACTTTCAGCAATCTTTTCTGGCAAAATAGTGCACCTCACTTTCACTAAATTTTCTGCAGCAGGAAGACAACACCTGTTTACAGGCACGTTCAGAGTCCAAGCTCCGAGCTTGTGAGAGATTGGATATCACACTTAACAAAGGCCCTGTACCCTTCAGGTTTCACATGTAGTAGGCACAGCAGGGTGCTGGACAGTTAATCCCAATGTCATCTCTTACAAAATCCTTTCAGAAAAAGCTAACCAACATTGACACATTCTTCCAGAGCATCATTTTAATTCTCCTCAGCCAAAGGCATGGTCAACCCTAGAAAACTAAAATGAAGACTCCACTTTTCACAGCTGGGAGTGACCAGAAACACAGATGAAGGGACTGAAGCCTCCTTGGAAAGTATAATATCCTACTGATTTATGACAATTCCCGCCCTTGACCCTCAGGGGATCTGCTCAAAAAAGAGTAAACATGCACCAGGATTATTTTACTTAAAAGAATTGAAAGTAAGTGCTGGCAAATATAGCAACACCCAAACCAGCATGAAATATTTTTATTTATACACAAATATATATACATACTCTATACCTTAATAATGTCTAACTAATGTCCATGCCCCTTGTCCAGTTGTGTCTTATATAATTTATGTTCAATGCATGATCTTCTTGAGGATGTTGTAGATTCGATGCTCTGTATCTGTGAAGCTGAGTTTTTCAGCTCACCTGCACCCATATGCACTTGTTCACCCATGGCAATAAACTTGTCTTCAATATCAACTTTGACAATTACCAATTCTTCACACAAATCCTCAAAACTACTCTGTGAAAATGTATCAGGTAAAGCAACTACTCCTCGTATTGATATCACCCATGCTTCCTGTGCTAAAACTCCAAACAGGAGCAATATCTTTAATATAGTGGTTCTGTTAAACTTTCTTGGAAACCTTTGGGAACTCAATTTACAGTCTACTTGAAGCAGCTGGGATTAACCAGTAGCACTGCCTAGAAGTGAACATGTCCCTGAGGGAATCTCCTCTTTACTGACATCAGTTTAGCTGTTTCCCACTCAAATGCTTTCTGTTCAGGTCTGTGTAAAAGTACCTTTCAGAAAATTAATCACCTTCTAAAAGTTTCCACATGACAAAACTACAGGTTAATACATCATTGTGTAACTACTGAACACATCATAGTGTAACACATCATACTTAACACATCATAGTGTAAATACTGAACAAGTCAGCCACTGACCCTTGAAGTTTCTTTTGCTTTAAGTTTAATGTGTTATCCTTAAAACATGCCAGTTATCTTTTAAATAATAAAGGGAATCCAGACTGAAACTCAGCACGCAATGACACAGACTGTAATTTAGTCAACGGCATATAATGTCGTGAAAATTACTCTATTGTGCACTCAAATTACTTGAGTAAATGTGATACTGGATTTGTAAAATTTGTAAATTACTCAATTATTACTCTGAAAAAAAGCTAATGAAAGCAGATATATTAGCAAAATGAGAAGGTCAATACTTTATAGGAAAAAACAGAGCAATGGTCGAATTTCACTACATTATTTCACTACATTACACTACAGTCTTATTTCACTAAGTTAAATGCTCCTTATATATGTTCACATATACAAAATCCTCATTTTCAATTAATCCTAAACTCACTGAGAGGAGAAGAATCCAGTTCAGAACCTGGAAACCAACTCTCAATTCATATATGTTTCAAGACCTTAGAACAAACCCGATTTCAGCATCAATCTCCTTTTATTTACGTATTTTCTATATGCTCTAATATTACTAAAAATAATTTAGGTTATTTTTAGCTTTGTGCTGCTGTGAACCTATTTCCCAGACCTAACAAAGTGACTACGATGAGAAATAATGAACATCATAAATAAAGACAATTCTGCTGAATTAATATTTACTAATAAATACTAATATTTACACAGCTTTCTAGAAAAGGCATCATCATAAATTCTTTAGGATTCTTGTTCCATAGAAGTTCGTTCTCCTTTATGGAAAAAGTTTAACTTCCACAGTTTTGAATTCTACATCGGTGAGATAAGCATGCACCATTGTGGTACAGAGCCTGGTATTTAATGCTTGAAAAAGTGGTACAACTGATCATCTGCTTATTCCTAAATTCATAGTTCGCTGAACGTTGCAATTAGCTAATAGCTAGACTTAGTGAACACCGCAACATCAAACACCTTAACCCGAGCTACCACCTTCATAAAGAACAGCGTAATAATCTATAAAGGTGATCGCGATTGGGCACAAATTGATGAAAAATCCTGATACAAAGGCTTTTTTATGTCATTGTTGGGAAAAAAAGTTACCTATTAAAAGTAAAAATACCTGCAAAATATCCTCATCTGGGAATGTTCACTTCAGAGTTCTCCACTCATTTATTTACAACAAGTGAATGTTTATGAGCAGGTGAATGAAGTTATGGCAGGTTTCCTGCTCTGCAGGGTGATGCACTTTTCTAATGGATCATTCGCTTGAGAATTAGAATCAGGTGTTAATGTCACCGGCATACGTTGTGACATTTGTTGTTTTTGTGGCAGTACATTGCAATACATAATAACAGAAACTGTGAATTACAGTAAATATCAATCAATCTAGCTATCTATATATAATAGTTAAATTCAATAAGTAGCGCTGAAAAAAACAGGGATGAAGTGTTCATGGGTTCAATGTCCATTCAGAAATCTGATGGAAGCTGTTCCTGAATCGTTGAGAGTGTGCCTTCAGGTTTCTGTACCTCATCCCCGATGGTAGCAGTGAGAAGAGGGCACGTCCTGGGTGCTGGGGTCCCTTTTGACGGATGCTGCCTCTTTCAGGCTATCACTCCTTGAAGATGTCTTGGATGCTGGGGAGGCTGGTGCCCATGATGGAGCTGAATGAGTTCACAACTTTCCACAGCTTATTTCGATCCTGTGCAGTGACAACCCCACCCCTCACCACCACCACCCTCCCCACCCACCACACCAGACAGTGGTGCAGCCACTTAGAATGCTCTCCAGGGTACATCTGTAGAAATTTGTGAGTGTCATTGGTGACACCAAATCTCCTCAAACTCCTAAGGAAATAAGCTTCTGCCATGCCTTCTTTGTAACTGCAGATTTCTCCAGTGGCCCAGTACGTCTGACCATGGAGTGTCAGAGGTTCAAAGGTCCTTAAGCTTTATTAAACTCAATTGACAGTTAAATATGTTTACTAGGGTAAGTTTTTGGCATTATTCATTACTTTTACCATGTGGGGGGAATACAGAAAATCCACATATAAAGGAAAATAACGGCAGATAGAATCGTACTGCCCAAACTTGGTGACTGCTTTGATGGTACCTGTTCTGTGCCCCCAAGCCCACACTTGATGGTTTGTGTTAAATTTATTTTCCATTTGACGTAGTGTGCAGTCCTTCTGGATGATTGACACAGGAATTGTTTGGGCATTCTGTTGGGAGTACAAAGCTCAGCAGAACTATGAAACATATACCACACAATACATCACAGCAGGACAGAACTCACCGTGCTGACAATCCCTTCCATGCTTTGGAGATTTATATCCGATCCAGACGTCTGTGGGATTCCTCCGTGCTCATATAACGCACTAACATTAGCCAACCATTACCCCACCTGAGCCTCCTTCACCCAGCACTGTCCTGACAGCCTGAAGAACATCTGACTCCGAATGTCTGCAATTGGACATTAAAACTCCAGTGGTCCCGTAACTCTGACCATGTGGGTCAAAGGTCCTTCGGGGGCCAAAGCTCTTCGCAGTAACACTGTTTATGATTGGTCCCTTTTCTTTCCGGCATGTCTATTGGAGACTTACAATGTCAGGAGCATTCTGGGCAGGTTTTCAAACTACCCATTTTAATCCATCATTCTTTGTTCAGTGTCAACGTATTTCACCATGTTACCTCTGTAATCATCTGCTTCAATATATAATGACCAAATAGGCTGCACTTTGACAACAGCATTCTGTCTGTACCTCTGAACAAAACTTTAACCCAAAGGGCCTGGTGTGCAATATCTGTGAGGGAGGGAGGGAGGCAAGTTTTAGTTCATTTACATTTTCTTGCTTTGGTTTATTTCAATGTGTTTAATTGTTTTTGTGCCATCAAGTGCAATTAACTTCCAAACTTCATTGCTAATTTAAACATTTTGCTTGACACTTCTTAATAAATGCTTGAGAATGTGCACAAATATTCAAGTTGCTTGATATTCCGTTAGCCTGTAAGCTTGGCTGAACCCAGAGCCAAAGCTTCTCAATGACCTGCATACACAGTGCCTCAACAATCGGGTCATCTCCTGTGCTGTTCAGGAACTGCTCAACGTACAAGCACGTTTTGTGGGCAAGCAAGTGGCAAGACTAGATGGCTCATCACATTCAGCAAATCCCATGTCACCGTCTAAAACTCATGCAGCCCCAGGAGTTCAAAATTTATTATCAAATCCCTTGACTTATTGACCTTATTATCGATGAATGTTTACTGAATAGAATAATTATGTTTTACAAACTTATGTAGTGATTCTCATAAACCAACAGGTGGCATTCACATATAAGACGACTGTATTCTGAATATAGTCAGGAAATTATGTAAGTTCAAGTACTTTTTGCCATTATTGTCATAGAGGTGACTGGTCTCTCAGACATGAAGCTATTTACTCCTGATAAAATCAAATGCAAGTGATTTAAATCAAAGTTCTGTATTAAGACAGCTGAGTTTCTCTCCAGGACGTGCACTGTTGAGAGGTGGAAGATTTGATTGTGTTGATACAGGTAAGCGAGATTATCGCCAGTAATTTGTCCTGGTCTGACCACACAGACGTGTGACCAAGGAAGCTCACCACAGCCTCCACTTCCTCAGGAGGATAAAATAATCCAGTCTGTCCCTGTCTGCCTTTACCAGTTTATAGCTATGCACCACAGAAAGCTGCCCGCCTGGATGCGTTATCAGTTTGGCACGGCAACTGCTCTGCATGCGACCACAGGAAACTGCAGAATTGTGGGACCAGCTCAGCACATCATGGAACCCAGCAAACCCTCCACGGACTCTGTCTATACTTCTCACAGCCAGAGTGAAACGGCCAGCCAAGTCAAAGGCCCACCCACCCCAGATATTCTCTCCTTTCTCCTCCTCAATCGAGCAGCAGATACAAAAGTCTGAGAGCATGTACCACCAGGTTCAAGGACAGCCTCTACCACACTGATATATAAGACCATTCAATGTTCTCGAGTACGATAAAAAGTACTCCTGACCGCAGAATCTATCTCGTTATCACCTTGCATCTTATTGTGTACCTGCACTGCACTTTCTCTGTAGCTGTTACCCCTTATTCTGCATTCCGTTCTTACTTTGGCTCAACACATTGTGTAATGGTTTGATCTGTATGAATGAAATTTTCACAGTACGTGTGGCACTAAGGAATCAATTCCAATGGATATTACCATGCCCATCTGATGATTTAGTTTTGACAGTTGCAGACATGAAACAGGGTTTTGTCTTCCTTTGGCCTTCTGCTGCTATTAATCCAATAACTCTTGCGTCAAATCACATGCATTCACAAGTCCAGCTCACTTAATCGTTATATTCTCAGTATCTTTATATTACAAAAAGAACTGCTGCAGTCGCAGCGTTCAGCAGCTTCGTTTGCCTAAGTAACCGAAGAGCGTTTACTAGGTCAAATGTCACGCCGACAGAGTGCAAACTCAACGACAACAAAACAATAATAATTGAACAGTGGCATCCAAACAGGCAACAAGCCAGCATTCCAGCGTAAATACTGAATCTACCACTCCAACAGTTGTCTTCTCCTGCACATTGTGATAAGTTATTTGTATTTGTCAGCGATGATTATAAGCTATATGTCGGGGCTAGTTCGGGCTTGCTGAGTGTTTGCCATTCTCCTGCTATGGAACTGGGACTGGGACTCCACACAGGCTTTTAGAAACATAGAAATATAGAAAACCTACAGCACAATACAGGTCCTTTGGCCCACAAAGCCGTGCTGAACATGTCCTTAACTGAGAAATTGCTAGGGTTATCCATAGCCCTCTATTTTTCTAAGCTCCATGTACCTACCAGGAGTCTCTTAAAAGACCCTATTGTATCCGCCTTCACCACCGTCACTGGCAGCCCATTCCACGCACTCACCACTCTCTGTGTAAAAAAACTTACCCCTGACATCTCCCCTGTCCCAAGCACCTTAAAACTGTACCCTCTCGGGTTAACCATTTCAGCCCTGGGAAAAAGCTTCTGACTGTCCACACGATCTCTGCCTCTCATCATCTTACACACCTCTGTCAGGTCGCCTTTCATCCTCTGTCGCTCCAAGGAAAAAAGGTTGAGTATCCTTCCTATACTGAGGTGACCAGAACTGAGCACAGTATTCCAAGTGGGGTCTGACCAGTGTCCTATATAGCTGCAACATTACCTCTCAGCTCCTAAACTCAATCCCACGATTGATGAAGGCCAATGCACTGTATGCTTTCTTAACCACAGAGACAACCTGCACAGCAGCTTTGAGTGTCCTATGGACTCGGACCCCAAGATCCCTCTGATCCTCCACACTACCAAGAGTCTTACCATTAATACTATATTCTGTCATATTTGACCTACCAAAATGAACCACCTCACACTTATCTAGGTTGAACTCCATCTGCCATTTCTCAGCCCAGTTTTGCATCCTATCAATGTCCCACTGTAACCTCTGACAGCCCTCCACACTATCCATAACACCTCCAACCTTTGTGTCATCAGAAAATTTACTAACCCATTCCTCTACTTCCTTATCCAGGCCATTTATAAAAATCATAAAGAGTAAGGGTCGCAGAACAGATCCGTGAGGCACAGCACTGGTCACCGACCTCCATGCAGAATACAACCTGTCTACAACCACTTTTTTCCTTCTGTGGGCAAGCCAGTTCCGGATCCACAAAGCAATGTCCCTTTGGATTCCATGCCTCCTTACTTTCTCAATAAGCCTTGCATGGGGTACCTTATCAAATACCTTGCTAAAATCCATATACACTACATCTACTGCTCTACTTTCATCAATGTGTTTAGTCACATCCTCAAAAAATTCAGTCGGGCTCGTAAGGCACAACCTGCCTTTGACAAAGCCATGCTGACTATTCCTAATCATATTATGCTTCTCCAAATGTTCATAAATCCTGCCTCTCAGGACCTTCTCCATCAACTTACCAACCACTGAAGCAAGACTCGCTGGTCTATAATTTCCTGGGCTATCCCTACTCCCTTTCTTGAATACTTTCTTGAATAATGGAACAACATCTGCGACCCTTCAATCCTCCAGAACCACTCCCGTCCCCGTTGATGATGCAAAGATCATCGCCAGAGGCTCAGCAATCTCCTTCCTCACCTCCCACAGTAGCATGGGGTACATCTCATCCCATCCTGGTGACTTACCCAATTTGATGCTTTCCAAAAGCTCCAGCACATCCCCTTTCTTAATATCCACATGCTCAAGCTTTTCTGTTCACTGTAAGTCATCCCTACAATCGCCAAGATCCTTTTCCATAGTGAATACTGAAGTAAAGTATTCATTAAGTATCTCCATCACTGATTTACATCAAATATGCAAAAATGACAATTATTATTAATATTCAGCATCTTCTTATTTAAGAAATATTCATCTGAAAATAGAGTGACAACGAATTACTGAATAAATTATTTCTTCATTCACGGATTCAAAACCAGATTGTTTAATGAAGAGGTGATGTTCCCGTGAATAACCTGTTGTTTGGAAATATTTTTGATTTGCAGCAAAGGCCCATTAATACTGTAAACTATTATGGATTTGAAACCATATTCTTCAGCAATTATGACACATGTAACTGATGCTACATTCAGGGAAATACATTGAAAAGATCTGAAACTACATCTAAACTTTGACTTTAAAACATTACTCTAAGTTGATGGCCATACCTTCACCGGAGGCCGAGGTTTTAGGGACTGTGTGGGGTCAGAGATTCAGGGGTTCAGGAGCCTTGTTGGTTTAGGTTCAGGCCCTGTGGGTTTGAGGTCTTTGAATGTGTTAAGTGATGGTGATATCCTGTGGAGGTTTCTACTCCAGCAGGGCGAATCTGTATCCACTGCCTGGGGAAGTCACTAACCTGTTGGCAGAACGCAAGGACACCAGCTGCCAGTGGCGGACAGCACCGCGCCGGTGGTGGAAGGATCTCCTGAGGCTTTGGCATTGAGCCTGGGTGGGGTTCTGCACTAGGGTCAGCGTGGCAGGCAAGGGAAGGGCAACAGGTACTCCACAGCAGCCTCGAAGAAGGTGGGCAGCTGTGGTCAGGTGCCCGATATCTAGAGAGTAGTTGTGGGAGGGCAGGGATGCGGGAGAGAGCAGGATAATTACAATTGAAAAGACGTGAGTGAAAGATGTGTGCAAGAGGGCAGGAGAAAGGAGTGAATTCGAGGAAGGCATGGGGGAGGGAGACTTCAGAAGGGAGAACTGAAGGAGGGAGGGTGTAAGGCAGGGGTTTCATAGACCCCTCGGTTAACAGTAGGGGTCCATGGCATAAAAATGGTTGGGAACCACTGGTGTGAGGTGAGGAAGATGGTGAACATGACCAAAGGTTATGGCCTAAATTGTCTGTAGTCAGAATGCATCAGTGTGTGCTAACAGTATATACCTGTGTTTCCAGAGTGTTCACTCTGAACTGCAGAGCCTGGTGTCCAATCTGTCTGGCACTGGACTGAGTTGGCATTTTGTTATATCTGTGTGCAATAATCATTCTTTGTTAAAATTATTCATACACACGTACATTTCACTCCTCAGCTGTCACCGAATGTACAGAATCCTTGATGCTGAGGAACATTCTGAAACAGTGGAGGTTTTTTTCACTCTGTTCCTCCAAAAGATTTTAAGCTGACAGTTCAAATTCAAGTTCGATTATCATTCACCCGTAGTCAAACAACACAGCATTTCTCTGGTGCAAAACACATCACCAGCAGCACACTACACACTGCACATAGCTCATATGGTTACAATTTCGGAACCATAAATAGTCACAAAGAAAAACTAATAATGTAGCCAAGCCCCCGAGTGGCAAACTCTAGGTTGTCCTGGTGCAGCTTGTTCTTCCACCAAGTGAACACTGGAGGGCAGCACTGAGTAAACACTAGAGAGCAGTACCAAGTGAACACTGGAAAGCATCACTGAGCAAATTCTGGAGGGCAGCACCGAGCAAACTCTGGAGGGCGGCACTGAGCAAACACTGGAGAGCAGCACCAACAGGAGAGGCCAGCGCCCAACCTAGT